>NC_136268.1:32116555-32126555 GCF_964187855.1 Myxine glutinosa
CAGTGAAATCATTGGTTCATAAAGAAATCTAAGATGGCTGCCAATACTGGCCACCGATGTGGCAGATTCAGTCATGTCTTGTGCTCCATAATATATATTACAATACATTTTGATTCAATTTCTTGGTTTCCAAAGTCTGGTTATCCATTTAGTTGGTTTATCATGACACTAGCTCAATAGATCATCCCCTAAATCATGGATGAACAATAAATCCAAGATGGCTGCCGCTGAACGGCTCCTAGTCAGTTTTGCTTCGTCTACCAAACTACACAGGTTTATAAAATGTATCTGAATTCCCATTCAATATGATCCCCGGCTTTGGTTATGCTTTGGGAAAAATATGTTGTTCAAAAGGCACATAATCCTCAGTTACTAAGATCAAGATCAAGATCACTCTCTTCACTCTGAAAGTCTGAATAAAGTCCACAGGTATCCGAAGAAAGTTGTTCCATGGTGCTCTCCGAATTTTCCCCATCTCCTTGGTACTCTTCATCAACTTCAGATTCTTCTGCTCTTTCTTCTGCCCCACCGATACCTATAAAAAATGTGAATGGATATAGTCGGGATTCAAAACAGTAAATCATATAAAAATAACAAAATTACGATTGCATTTTGGACTTATCTACCTTGCTTTTCTCTTTCTCTACAGTGAACTTCACTGTCTTGTACATGTTTTCTGCTTGTATTCCTGTGTCTCTTCTTCCTTGAAGGCTGGCTTCTCTCTTCTACTGCATCTTCTAAATCTGCATCATACTCCGCGAGACCTGTAAGTGGAAGGTTACATATATTTAATCTGGATGAATGCACTGCCAGTGGGAATACATTGGAGGAACTTTATGACAGGAACGAAAAGCAATGATCAAAGTAATGATATATTTTTAGTATACTTACTTTGAATTTGTCTTTTCTTGCTCTTTTTCTTGGAGAGGCTTGGAGGGAGTTGCGGGCAGGTAAACCATATTGGCCTGATACCATCACCTGTATTTTCCCATCCTCTGTCAGTGATAGAAGGATACTCAATGTTTTGCTTGAGACACTGGTACCACACCCATGCCTGAAGGTCACTCCTCTTGAGGTGTTCATTGGTGCTACTCTCGTCTGGAAGGATGCTGGAACTAGATTTCACCTTTTGAGTGTTGTACGTTCGGATCCTTGTTTCAACAAAGCTTTCTTGTTCACTTCCAGAATACATGCAGGTTCTGAAGAAGCATTTAGCACTGGTAGCATCTTGAAAAGATTGATTTGATCTGCCCAGCTGAGAGAGTAGATGGGATTTCTCTTGTTTCAACATCTTCTTCAATGGCTTGATTTTGCCGATGCGAAATGGGAATGATGTCGTGTCACATCCAGTAATGCTATGATATGCTGGGAGAGTTTGACACACTTCATCTCCAAAATGAGTCGTTAGTTTCTTGACACTGACGTACCGATGGTCAATCTTCATGAACCAGTCTTGTGGTGGTTTGCAGACAGAATAGGCATAGCTCAAGAAGATCAGTACATCTGTATCTGAAGCCTTAATCACAACCGGACCTTCGCACTTGCTTGCATGAAGAACAAGCCTGGTGTCAGCCTCATGATGGTTGCAGGATTCAAGTTGTTCAAACTTAGTTTGCGTGATCAACCATGTATTCTGTTCCTCTGTCACGGTGAGTGGAATTCTGAGTTTCGATCTGACTGAATCACTTTTGAAGTAAGTGACCATAAATTTAATCAGCTCAGTCTTGTTTTCAGCATTATGCAGAAATGCGTCCCAATCTTTGCCTCTGGGCATACTCTGCTCGGGGCTTGTGATGTGGGTTCTTCTACCAGAGATCCCTCGGCGTCGTTGGGTTAACTCCTTTGTAGTGGACGTACAGTAGGAATCAAATATGATCCCAAGCTGTTTTGGGTTTGACTGGCTTGGTGGCATGCAGAATTTCAATAGGGCATCAGTGTATTCTCCCCAAGTCTGTTGAGCCGGGATTGACTTTACAGCTGCCATTCCGTCAATCAGCCAGTTGCTTCTATTTGGCGGTTCCTCTGTAGTTGATGAAGATTCCTCAATAAGGTAGTTCCTCAGCGCTGCTTTAGAACCTTGTCGAATGTCTCGTTCTGGTGTGGCAAGGGCAAGTGGAATAGTTGTCAGGGGGTGTGAATGTGCCTCTTCAGGGGTAGTTGCCTTTCCTACCAACACACCAAATGCTTGTCGATCCTCCTTGAGAACGTTCACTGCCTTTGGATTTTTCTTGACCTTCTCCATGCCCGTATTGATCTTGAGATTCACAATCCTGTCAAAAATGTTCATTCTGCCTTCTCCAGTAGCCTTGAGTCTAAGGTTAACAAAGTCTTGGAATTGTTTCTCTCCTGCTTCGGTTGATGACAACAATCCACTGACAATACCTTGGTTAATTTCCACTCCAGTTTTCATGTGACGCGCAGAACCAATCAGAAAAGGGTCAAAGTACTTATCCAATTGGATGACTAGGTTGCGAACCATGTTGTCATGCTGCCTCCGTGCCCCTATTGTTGTTTCCTTGTGAGTTGAAGAGGTCAGGATATGCAACCTTTCCTTCAATCTTCCTCTGAGCTTTGCCATTAAGTGACTCGTTTTTATGAACGCATCTGTTGTCTGCTTGCTGGTACTGTAACCGCCTTGCATTGGACCACCCCGGACTTTAACCTCTCTGTTGATTGTGGTCTCAGTGATCAAGTCCCCATGGATCGTAGAAAAGGGCTCGCCAGTCACCTGGAGGTAGCATCTTCTTGTGCTCCATGCTGATGGACTTTGCCCAATTATTGTTCAAGTCACGGACATCTGTGTATGGTATTCCAACGCCACATCGATTCAAGAGAGTAGTTGCCTCTTTGCTACCAGTGATTCTATGTATGGTCAAACTCAAAGCAGTTCCTAATGGTGATCGCTCACCTTTGACCATTTTTTCCCAGCTCTGAGTTATAGCTGAAATTTTCTCCGCTTCAGCGTTGCTTGTAGCCGTAGCATACCCAAATGCGTTTGTAGATCTCCTGGGATTGATTGACCAAGAAATGGCATTGAAGATACAGTGAAGAGGTCTGTGACTATCGAGTAGATCAAACAGCTCATCTGGTTCAAGGGGCCATTTGATATCATACCTCTGTGAAAGTTTACGACGAATCAGCTTTGAAAATGCTATTGTCAAATCAGATTCACGTAGACCATTTCCTTCAATTGTAGCCGCAGAATACGATATCGGATTGACCGCAGTGGAATGGACAACTAGCCGGTTCCCAAACAAGTGGAAGTCGATGGCGTCACCAAATTTCTCAGTCAGTCGTTTTTTCAACATGCAGGTTTTTGAAATCGGAGGGTCCTCAAGTTCATTGTCTTCACTGATCTCCTTTATGTCCTCAATCAATTCTCTCAGGAAATACGCCTTTTGATCCTTGACTACCATGCGGTGAAACAGTTTGAAAAAGCTGTCCATAACCTCGGTAGCTAATCTATCCTTCTCTGCTGCATCCGCTGACAGCAACTTTCTATCATATGCATAGGTAAAATTGTCATAACAACTTTTATGATAGTACACATCAACTGCAAACATGTCATATGATGCTCCACTCAGAATAACATCGAGTCGCTTCGCTGCATCATGGAACTTATCTCCTTCATCTTTGATTTTCATGTCCTTTGAACGTTCTACTTTACTGACAGCATTCTTCTCGGAGCATCTACCAAGACCACCACTATTGTACGGTTTACTGTCATCTTTCGTATCCACGTTGCACACGAAACAGATTTGCTTTTTCTCAAGTGACCCCCTGCGTATCCTATACGCGGGAGCAGCAACTGGTTCATTCGACTCATGAATATTCTCTGAACTGGAAACGGGAAGTTTGCGAGACTGGGCTTCCTTTCGGGCAATTCTGTTCCGAAATGTGATTCTACAGTTCTCATGAATCTTGACATCATGGCCTGCACTAGATAGTCTCACAGCGGCTGATTGAAATTCAGCATATGGTGCCTGAGTACACAGACTCTTGTCAACTTTAACCCATCTTCCCGCTAATTCTTGAATAGACTGCAATCCCTCCTCAGTCATATTATAAGCTGACTCAACGTCCTTAATAGTTTCATTACAGAGGCAGCACAACGGTTTGTCGCCCCTTGCTAAACTCAAAATCGGCGTGGATGCCATTGTGCAACCCTTTTCTCCTGTGCCAAAAAAGTTTTGTCTTTATGTAGTAATTTTATGAGGATTCACTGTATCTGCTAAGCCAGGATTCATGGAATCATTTCTTTGCGTCCGCATTCATGGAATCATTTCTTTGCATCCGGATTCAAGGAATCTGAAATGGAAACCAAGAAATTGAATCAAAATGTATTGTAATATATATTTCACTGAAATAAAAAGTACAAATATGGATTCCTTGACCCCAAAAACATATGACTGGACACCAAAATTATAATCATATCACACTCAGAACTGAAGTTATAGCAGTTTCCGTAATACGGAAGTTGCCCGGCGGCCATTTTGTTAATAAAGTACCGATTGTTAATTTTTATGGCTGAGTTATGACTGAGTTATCTTTCTTTATCATAATAGGCCACAATCAGTTGAAAAAAAATCATCTATGGGTAAAAGCAACTCTCAGAAATACTATTTTAGCTATTCTGGTGGCCATTTTGGATTTTTGGCCGCCATCTTGGATTTGAGGCAAATTTCAGGGTGGCCCACAAGCTTATTCGACAGAGTATGATCAAAAGTATATAAATCCACTGAGAAAACCTTGACTGGAAAACGGCGCCATTTCTGCCTGGCATGGACCTGTCTACAATGAGCACGGCCCAAATACAAGCCTTCATGGCCCAATTCATGGTGGAAATGCAGAAAAAAAACGACAGTATGGAACAAATGGAAAACAGAAGGAGGGCTGATAGTGAAAAAATGGAAAGCAGAATTATGGGGCAAATGGGGGTAATGGGAAACCAAATGGGGGTAATGAGGGACGAAGCGAGGGGTACCGGTGAGAAGTTAGACAAAAATTTTGAGGGGTTAGACAACGGGATAAAAGAGGTAAAGAATGGGTTAACGGGGGTGGAAAACAGAATGGCTGCTCAGGAGAATCAGTTAGAGGGGGTGAAAAATGGGTTAATGGGGTTAGAAAATAGGATGGAGGACAAATTGCGGGAAATAGGGGAACAATCTGCCAGGGAAATCAAACAAATGGGAGAGCAGATAGAGGAGGTGAAAATCGGGGTAGAAACCAAACTGGATGCTCAGAGGGATGAATTGGGACAGATGAGGGTGGCATCTACAAAAGAGATGGAGGAAATACGACGAGGGGTAAGTGAGGAGGTTTCGGGGCTACGCGAGGAGGTAAAGCGAGGTGAGAAGCGTATGGAGAAAGAGGTGAGAAATAATACGGCTAAGTTACAAGGGGGAATAGAAGATCTGACGGAGGAGGTGGAACAGCTGACAGAGGGACAAACGAAGTTAGTGGAGCAGGTTCAAAGGAACACTGCAGTACTCGGAGGGTTAAAGGCGACACAAAAAGAAATTAAAAACGAATTAATAGCGACGCAGAGGCAATGTCAGATGGTACGTGAGGAACTGACAATGAGGGTGGACGAGGTGACAGAGATAATGGAGACAAAGGACCGGGAGGTGAGGATGCACATAGAGACGGTCACGGTAGCCTTAGAGGACGAACTTGAGGAGACGCACCGAGAAATAAAAGAGGTTAAACAAAAATTAGAGGAAGTGGAAGAAGAGGTGAGTGAAATTAAGAAGAGACGGACAGAAACTAAGAGAGAAATCCAGGAGGAGGTAATGGAATTGGTACAAGGTCGGTGCTCAACTCATAATGTGATGCTCACTAACCAAATAAAGAGTTTGCAGGTGGCAAAGGAGGTGCGGAGACGAGGTACGGAGGTGAGTGGCAATGTATATGATGTGAGGAAAGCTTCAGTCGGCTTGGGGATTGGTTTGGATCCGGGTGTTCGTGGAAGGCCGTTGGTGAAGTGTGCGACAGGTCAGGTGTGCGAAAAAAGAGGTGTGCGAGAATGTCCGACCATGGGGTGTGTGAGGAAAAAGTGCACGCCGAGGAGTGAGTGTGCCGTCAGGAGTGAGTCGGTCGTAGCGCGTGTGCGAGGGAGCACAGGGAAGCGCGGTGTGGTGAGTGTTACGGAGGAAGTAACGAAAAAGTGTGCACAAGAGGATGCGCGAGAAAGGTGTGTAACGGACGGGTGCATGGGGAAAGCGCATGCTGTCAAGAGTAAGGGAGAATGCATGCCTGTGGTGAGTGTTACAGAGGGTGTAACGGGACAATGTGCGGAAGAGTGTGCGCGAGAAAGGTGTGTAACGGACAGGTGCATGAGGAAAGAGTGCGCTGTCGAGAGTAAGGGTGAGTGCGCGACCGAGAGTGGAGGTGAGAGTAGTGAGAGTGACACGGAGCGTGAGTTGGTTGTGGCAGGTGAGCGAGGATGTACACCTGGAATGGAAGGATGCACACCTGGAATGGTAGAGCGTGAGTGGGAATGCACGCTGGAATTGGTAGTGAGGCACGTGGTTGGGTGTGCGGGTGAGAGCACACCTGTGATTGTCACAAAGGAGGTGACCGAGAAAGGGGCGCGAAGAGGTGTGTTGGTGAGGTGTGCGAGCGACGAATGTGTGCCAAGGTGTTCGGTGGTCAGGTGTGTGACCAAGTCGGTGAGCGGAATGAGTGTACCGAGGTGTGTTAGAGAAGGTACGACCAAGAGCAGGGAGACGGCTGCATGTATGAGCAAGAAAGGGGTAGCGTATGCATGTAAGCGTCCAGGTGAAGCATCGACGGTAACCGGTTTAGCGGTTAGGGCGACTTATAGCCGAATCGGGCCCTCGGTGCGTGCCGGGCTTCGCGTGCCGCGAGAACCAGCGGGGATCCGAGCCACGGCGGGCTCGAAAGGACCGCCGTGCGTGATCCACGCTGGGCCTCGCGTGGAACGGCCGCGTCCGGGCTCCACTAGGCGGAGCGGGCAGCCCGATAGGAAGGGTCATGGCGACCACTTTCTATTGAGACGTGCCGGCAGGTCGAGATCGGGACATTGGATGGCTCCATGCCGAGGTGGTGCGTGGGATCTCGGCCCGGGTAAGCCCCCGTCCCTGCCACGAATGCGGGACGTATCCAGCCGCTGGCACAAAAGAACCCGCGTTCATTGCTCGGCTGTACGAAGCCGGGCTGTAGACGTGAATTGGCGCACCGAGAGGATGTAATAAGTAGACGGATGATGATGGTAGTGATTTGATACGAAATTTATAATAGTGGGTAGAATTGGCAGTAAATGGAAAATTTTTGAATTGGTTGGAATCTGGACGAACAAAATTGATAGTGAGAGACCCCCGATGTGGTGGGATGGCAAATCCACCATCCCTCACAGACGTGGGGCAAAGGAGCTATAGTTTATGGGGTGTATGGCAGTGAAAACTAGCCCGGGTGGGTTAGGTTATATTGATAGGGATCTAGCGAAGATGACATTAGGTGACGTTAAGGTTAGTTAGTGACTGATACCTGTAGTGGGGACGCAGGTAGATTAGTGTGGATTATAATGACGAGGGAGCGCAATAGTTTAAAGGGACGACTGGGAAGCGCAAGTTTCAGAGGGGAGTAGTTAGCTGAGATGATGCCGTGTGTGTGAGGATTGAACAGGTGTGATTGAACAGGTGTGATTGCACAGGTGTGCAACTGAACAGGTGGATGGAGCAGTGTATGAGTGAGTGATAGTGATTGTGTATTGTGATGACCAAATGGTCCAGGAAGAAAGGAGGGTGCAGGTGGCACCAGGTGTGAGAGCACAGGTGTGCAACAGCAGGTATGGAGAATGGTAGTGTGGAATAAATGGAGTATTGGAATGGATGGTCGTGGAGTGAGAATGGTGGAGTGGAGTGGATGGTGCGAAGGTGTGAATGGGGGAAGAGTGGACCCCCATCACGGATACCCAGGGCGGGTAGTGTAAGTGTTAGGTAGAGGGTACAGGTAAATTGTGGTTGGATATTGGCATCTGTGGTGCGGGTGACAGAATGGTATTTGGATGGGTGCATTAGTGTTGTGGAAATGGCTGGGCGTGTAGCCTGTTAGTGTGTGTAGTTGTTTGGGCGCTCCACCACTGTAAGGATGTCGGCCAGGTGAGGCCGCAGGTGGGCTCTGGGAGCCGGTAGTAGTTGTTGTGGATGGGGCCCGAGGATCCGGAGGACGGACCCGGGTAGCCCAGTGCCAGAGGGCACCGAGTGGGGTGACAGAGCCAGGAGGGGCCTGCCCCAGTTAGATAGGTTAGGGTGAGGAGCTCGTAAGCTCGGGTGGCAACTACAGTGGTGGAGGTGCGCAGGTGGGTAGACCTGTTGGGAGAGCTAGACGTCGCAGCCCAGAAATTGTGCGAGGGCACCGGGAGATGAATCGGGGGAGTGAGACCACAAATTGAGAAGCACCACAGTTTGGTCAATGGGAATTGGTTATTAGAACCCATAGTGTAAGTTGGCCAATGGATTGGCAGGGAAAGACCCCGGGTAGTGTAAAGTGTGTTAAAGTCATTTAGAAAATAGTTAGGATGAAGGATCTCCTCGCACCATCTGCATCCACTCACCTGAGGTGACAGGTACTCCACACCATGCCATGTTTTGATTATTTTTTATGATGCAAATGTTTGGATTGTGAGACGCATCATGACATGGGTGCGACATTGTGCTTTGATGTTCCATCTCTGCCTCCTTATGAGGATTGATGACGAATTGGGTGATGGCAAATTTTGGTTAGAGGGATTGTGGTGACGAATTTGGTATAGGGGAAATATGGGGAAGACGTGACAGTAGTGACGAATTGGTAATGTGTAGATTTTGTACATATGGGGTAAGGGCAAGGGTAGGGTAGGTGACAGGGGGGTGACGTACGGTAGGGACGAGCTTTCTCACTTCGCCCTCCGTACGCATTTCGCCTTGCATTGCCTTATTGACGTGTACCCTTGTGACCTTACCCCTCGCTCAATTGTCTTTCTTTTGTCTCCCACATGACCTGTGCGCCATTGGGTGCCGAGGGGAGCGTGCGTGAGGTGGCCATTGTGCGCCCGAGATTCCCAGAACCAGCATGCATTGCGTTGATGTACCACTTTATGGACCGCTGTTCTGCGGCCAAGTACCACTTGATGGACCCCAGGTTCTGGGGCAGGGCACCTCTGTTGGAGACCGGCCATAGTGGCCAGGGAATCTTGCTTGCGGACCTCGGTAAGGTGGCACCTATGCCAAACAGGTGGACCACCCTTAGTTGGCCCCTGAGGCCCTAAATAAAAACGAACACAAGTTGTGCTTTTTATTATGTCCAAATAGGCCGCATGAAGCCAGAAGACGTCGGGAAGAACATCGGCCCAGCAGAGAAAGTGAAGACCACCACCAGTTGTTTTGTTGTGTTTATTAAGAACCATGGTGACTGCGCACCGAGTGGTGCTTTTGGTGCTTTGTGGTGCTTTTGGTGCTTTTTGGTGCTTTGGTGGTATTGGTACTGGTGCATCGATGCAATGCGTGCTGTCTCCTCCCTCCCAACAGGAATTTCTTTTTCTTGTTCCCTAAGAAAAAAAAAAAAAAAACACAGGTCCTGGGTTGCGTTGTAAATAAGAAATCACGTCATTGTAAATAATGCTCCCCACCGTAAATGTATAGTTTGAGAATAATTCCGTAATTCGGTTAGCTGTGGGCTTGAGTCTGTTAGACAGGGTGCAATGCAATAGGGGGACATACTTATTTGTGTTTTAAGATTGTCACACTCAGGGTCAGGTTAATTGTAGAGGGAATTACACCTATGTGTCACACTAAGTTAAAGTTTAGTAGGCCCGAGGACGGGCCTGAAGAAAGGAGGGTGCAGTGTAACGGTTTTGAGAAGTGTGTAACGAATTTGAGAAGTGTAACAATTTTGGAGGAAGTGTAACGAATGTGAAAACGTTACAATGTGAACGTTACAAAAGTATGGTAACACCCTGTTAATGTAAATAATGGTCGCAGCCGTCCTAGTTAATTCC
>NC_136268.1:32131555-32224055 GCF_964187855.1 Myxine glutinosa
TCCCCCCTCCCCCCTCCCCCCCGTTCCCCCCTCCTCTTCCCCCTCCCCTCCTCCTCCCCCGCCCGGCAATGCCGGGTACTTCTGCTAGTATAATATATATATATATATATATATATATATATATATCGGGATTTAAATTTAATTCAAAAATTGATCCAGACGTCTATTCTCTTTGAAACATTCAAACCGACAGAGGTAGTTATTTATCACAGCATCTAGAATTTTCACCTTTACTCAACTCCGTATCGCTGTTATTTGTTGGAGCAAAAGGTCAACTGAACTTTATAGATATTTCGATATAATGAATAATTTGCAATAATATAATGTAAAGAATAATTTGCAATAATATAATATAATGAGTAATTTGCAATAATATAATATAATGAATAATTTGCAATAAAATAATATTTTTACAATAAAATAAAAGAATACAATAAAATAATACAATAAAACAATTTTTTTTTTGTTACCTCCACCACCTAAGGTTATGTCATCACCTCTGTTTATCACCTCTGTTTGTCTGTCTGTGAGCAGGATGTTTCAGAAAGTTATGGACAGAATCAGACGAAAGGAAATATTGATTAAATTTTGGTGAAGATCCGGATCCGGATTCGAGAATTCTTCGTGATTATTTCCCATTGAGGGATGGTGCTAAAATCAAATTATAGCACAACATCCCAAAATGTTTTGGACGAATTCGAACAACACTTAGTGGATGAGTTGGGCAGTTGGCAAGAACAAGCTGATCAGATTTTGGTTCAGGTCTGCATCCAGATCCGGCCTATCAGTCGGATAGAAAATGTAAACTGTTCAGCCTGGCGGAGGTATGCTCTCTACCGAGTGCCACTCTAGAATTTTTAATTTTTTTTTGGTATACTTGGTCGAGGCTCGCACAAGAAGCCAACACATAGAACATATAACAAAGGGGTACTCAGAGAATAAAACTTGGAGAACAGTATAATAAACTTCTTGCAGGGGATGAATTTTATCTCAACAATAAATAACAAATATTTACCTTACCCAAGAGAATTGAAAGAAGGGGAACCAAACTTAATGAAACGAATGACTCTTCAGGAAATGTTTATGAGATCATTGAATCATTGTAAACAAGAGCGAGAATTGCTTTGTAATACATATCCCCGACCCATGTCATATTTTGCAAGTCCAAAAAGGGCACAACTCTGAAAAAATTTACGAAATGCCCTGAAACTTGAACATGTTCTGTAACTTATCATTATAAAGCCATGTACCAAGTTTCAGTTGAATATGTTAAATGGTCAGGGCAGAAAGTCTGAAAACCACAGGTGGTACAAACGAATGGACACAGAGGGATAGAAAACCTATCGTCCCCTCCAGTGAAACCAGGAAGGGAGTAATAAACTTTAAGTGTTGGTTCAACCTTTTCACAAAGCCGATGTGTCGTACCCTACCCCTCATTATTCCTTACATCCCCTATTTCTCCAGGTCTCCCTCTATTTTGTCCTTCAACCCCCTCTTTCTCTCTACTCTACTTTTTTTTTTTCCTGTTGTATCCTGATTCATTCAGTGTTGTAGCTTTTCCACATTCATTGACTTTGTATACCAAATAAATGAACTAGAACTGCGAGCAGTGATGATAGGCTTCCAGCTCTGTGGCCACCATACCACATGAGTGATGATGTCATAGTTTGCAAAAAAAATAAATCCTCATGTGTTGTCAATCATAACTATGAAGTTTTGGATTGATCCATTCACAGATTCTGGAGATATAGATTTTCAAATATTTCTGCCTTAAATCCAAGATGGCCACCGTACCCTGTGACTGACGTCATAGTTTACAAATAGTAGGTGTACTGGAAAGTAATGTCGTTTTCTAAGCTGTGTGCACAGCTTAAAAAACGACGTTACTTTTGGGTACATGTCATCTTTTCCCCACATCAGTAGTTGATCATATGTATAACATTTGACATTGATCTGTTGAGCAGTGCGTCAGAAAAGATTATTTAATTTTTTGCTTAAATTCAAGATGGTGGCCAAACCACACTGACTGATGATGTCATTGTTTGCAAATATTTTTCTCCCTTCGGTATGTAAACATAGGCTTCAAGTTTCATATTGATCTATCGATTTTGTAGAAGTCGATTTTAAAGTTTTATTTTAAATCCAATATGGCCGCTAAACCACATGACCGATGACGCTGTTTTTGCAAACTTTTATCCCCGTGGTTAGGCGATCGTATTTGTAAAATTTTACATTGATCCGTTCAGCAGTTCTGGAGAAGACGTTCAGTTTGACATAATGGGCAATGGCAGCCAATGTAAGTCAAGATTGCAAAAAAAAAAGTTGTGACGCACTAAGTTAAATTGGTGTCTATAATGAGTTAAAGTTTTGTAGAGATAGCTATAACGGTTTTCTCGGAATCATTTACATAAGTTTAGTGAGAGTAATAAAAATTATCCAGTGTTTTTAACAATAAATAACGTTTTGTATTGTAAAATCCAAAAGATTCTGTAATCCGAATACTGTTCTGTCCCAAGGAATTTGGATTTGAGAGTTTTCACAGTATGTCGATGTAAAATACAAGTTGGTGTGCATTTTATGGCATCATCGCCGACTGGGCATCCTCCGTCGTGCGAAGTCCTTCCTTGGCACACCTGAGCTCCTCACCACATACAAGGCTTTCATCCGCAGCTCAATGGAGTACTGCTCTCCCCTCTGGGCTGGTGCTCCTGCCTCACACCTAGCTCGTCTTCACGCTGTTGAAACCAAAGCATTCAGAATCATTGGAATCTCCCGCGATGACGCTAACTCCAAGGGCCTCTCACTCACGCACCGCAGGCAGGTTGGTGGTCTTTCCGTCTTCTACCGACTCCTCTCTGGCCTTGCCCCCTCAGCTCTCTCTGGGCTCTGTCCCGCAAATATTCCTACAGGTCGCACAAGATCTGCCTGCAACCCTCTTATGGTCAAACTGCCAAAATCAAGACTTTCTGCTCACCTTCACTCCTTCATTCCTCTTTTCTCCCGCCTCTGGAACAAACTCCCTCACTCTCTTCAATCCCACTCCACCCTCCAGGTCTTTAAAACAGCTGTTCACCACCATCTCTTATCTTCTCCCATCCAAAACCTTGATATTTTCTACCCCCGATAATTTCACCCCAATTCCACTTTTTTGAAATACCAACTTCTGTCCTGGAAGTCCTTGGTGTTCTTGTGTTTTATACTTCTCCCTCCCTTCCCACGCCTCCTCCCCCCAAGCCCTCTCCCTTCCACACATCTCCCTGCTCTCAAATGTTGTGTTTGTGTGCTTCCCCTTCTCTCCCCATCTTGTCTTCTGCTCCCTCTTTTTATATATTTTGTTTGTCTGGTTGTTTTGTTTGTGAAATAAATGTCAGCTCTTTCACGAGCCTCGATTCAGTATACAAAAAAAATAAAAAATATATGATCATAGTTTATTATAGGTTGAACATGGCTATCAAACAAGCCTATAATCTTCTCCCACAATACCTACCAATTGTGGAATAAAAAAGCAGCAACAAACACACTAACTTGTGTGTGATGTCACAGCACACCACTGCTTTACCACATGGTGTCCTGCACTCTCAAGTTATGGGCCTGCATTATCCTTTTTACTTTATCCTTTTTTCAAATCTTTGAGCTGTTCGTTTTCTAGGTTCCATACGTCCTTGAGAGCTGAAATTTGGCCCACGGTCCTCTTTTCTGGTACATTTTCATCTATCAAAATTTAATTGAAAAAAAAAGAAAAAAAAAAAAGTTTGTAGCCCTAAATACATGTTTTTTTCGTTTACGTGTTATTTGTATTAAAGTGCAAGAGAAGCAAAGGCCAAAACCTGGCAATCAACAGAGAGCATCTTTTGCCTGTCATTTTAGACCTAACAGCAAGGTGTACAATACCTAAGGAATTCGTTTTGATCTTACTGCCAGGTATAGGTTGAGGGATTTAATTGGCTTGGCCAGAGAGGGAAGTGGTGGGAGCAGTGCTACTGATTTAGGAATGGGAATGAGGTGTCCCTGAACCAAGACTTGAGCATCCAAAGCCCTTTCCTTGACAGCCAACCAGAGATAAAGGTCGTTTTGCTAAGTTATCAATTGTGTTCACATGTGTAACAAGGATGTGATTTGAAGGATGTATTGTAAAATCCTTCCCGTGTTCCTTCTCGCTTCTTGATGTATTATAAAATTCTTCTAGAATTGTAAGCTCGTGTGGCGCGCCATCCCTCGCTGATTGACGCACTGTTAGATTTTTCTATTGTGCTGGAGCAAGCATGTTGTTTTCCATCCAGGTGTGGCGGATGGTGTAGGCGGTTGGCGGGACTATGGCGTGGACCCCTCGCGTTTTGCAGCGAGTCTGATGCATGCATGCGAGCGAGTGGTGTCGGAGGGTCGATTTCAGCCCGATTGTCCCGTTGGAATCATTACGGCTGCTTACCGTGAACTGCACAACCATAAGCAGCCGCTCTGGGGTGAGCATCTCTTTCCCGGCCTGTGTTGCCCTCTCTCGTTGCATTTTGTCATATTTTCATTACGATCACTGCCTCACTTGAGACTGCCTTGCTATCTGGGATAAAAAATTTCATGGATCTTGTGGAATCAAAACGAAAGCCATTCTTCTGTCCAAGGTGAAAAGTGTGTACCAATGCATAGGCCTACATATACTTTTTTAACATTACTATTATTACCGATTAATACTTGTTGTTGGAGCTGGGGAATTTATTTTGTCATCATTGTTAGGTCCCCACAGCTAGACATACAGTATCACTTTAGCTCACCTGGAACGTAGTTCCGGGGAGCTTCTGGGATGGTGCGTCGTCCATCAATCCATAAACACTTGCAACTTCTCCGAAACTGCTGATTCGACCTTTAGAACCTTGATGATTATGATTGATTAGAACCCATTAGACAATTAAAACTTTAAAGACCACATTAGACCCTTTAGAACCCTTTAGATGACACGAGACCCTTTAGACCTGTAACTACTGTTGGAGCATATCCTTTAAACCCCCTTAGAACCCATGACTCTTTAGACTGCTTACACCACTTGACCCTTTAGACCAGTGGTTCCCAAACGTTTTTGTTCAGGACCCAAAATTAAAAATCGCATTCGCCTCGAGACCCAAGAGGTACCTATAATACAATTGTCATACGTACCTATGATATGATATGATACCTATGGTACCTATGATACAATTGTCAGAGAAAACACTTTCGACGTGAACCTCTTCCCCCCCCCCCCCCCCTTAACCCCGCACCATAAAAACTTGGATTTTGAAGTTTCTTTTTTTTTTCAAGTTTGGGTCGTGACCTTTGGTTTGGGAACCCCTGCTCTCGACCCATTTAGACACTTTAGATCCTTTTTAGATTATTTAGACCCCCTTAGACTCCTGAACACCTTTACGTCTGTTCTTTTGACTGCTCAGACCTTTACGTCTGTTAAGATCAGAGATTCACTTACCATGGCATTGTTATTCATGCCTCCGCATGTTGCGAGCCAGAGGTTGATAGACGTCTGGGTCAGGACTGGGGAGTCGTGGATTCGCTGGATCATGGGGTGTGGCGCTGTCGGTATCTATGCAGGAAGAGGAAAGTCAGTCTTTGAGTCCTTGGTGCTTCCAGTCTTGCTCTACGGATGCGAGATTTGGACCCTTATCAAGGGCCAGAGATTGAGACTTGATGCCTTTGGAACCAAGTCTCTTTGGAGAATCCTTGGCTATCGCTGGTCGGACTTCATGTCCAATGAGCGGTTGCTGAGAGAGACTCAGATGAGATTGTTTCCTGTATGGTCAGTGAGCGTCAACTGCAGCTGTATGGACATGTGGCTCGTTTTCCAGACGCTGATCCAGCTCACCAGATACTCTCAGAAAGGGAGCCTCGTGAGTGGAGGAGGCCAACGGGCCGACCACGTTACTCGTGGTTGCAGCAGGTTGATCGGGATCTCAAGGAGATAGGGATGGGCCAGGCATCAGCCTGGGGGATGGACAGACGGAGGCCCCTGGAGTACCGTCGGAAAGTGGATGCAGTGACTCGCTGCTCTGACGCATGCTCCCATACCTGACCAGAGATCTTTAAACCCATTAGACCCTTTTAGACCTTTCTTGAAAATTACCCGTTTAGATCTTTCGAACCATTAAGATTGTTATAGACCCTTTAGACATTTACACCCCTTAGACCTGAATAAAACATATCATGGAAGAGCAAATTGAGATTTATTTTGTCACTAATCTACACAGATCAACATACCCCATAATGTCAGTCTTTTTTTTTTCTTTTTAGAATTTTTTACAAAATGGTAAAAAAAAATAAAAAATTAAATGCAGAAATATTTAATTTACGCAAGTATTCAACCCCCATGTCCCCCGCCCCAGCCCTCTCCCTTCCACAGATCTCCTGATGTCCCTGTTCTCCGCTGTTGTTGTGCTTCCCTCTCTCCTCCTCTTGTATCCCACTCCCTTTATTTTTATGTTTCATGTGTGTTTCTGTTTATGCTTTTGTGTTTTATGTGCTAGCTCTTACATGAGCCTCGATTTCGTATACAAAAAATAAATAAATAAAAACTGAGTCAATACTTTGCAGAAGCGCCTTTGGCAGTGATTACAGATTTCAGTCTTCTTGGGTATGTCTGTATCAACTTAGCACATCTGGATTTGGGGAGTTTCTCCCATTCTTCCTTGCAGATTTGTTCAAGTTCTGTCAAGTTGGATGCGGAGCGTCGGTGATGAAATTTTCAACTCTTTCCACAGATTCTCAATGGGATTCAAGTCTGGGCTTTGGCTGGGCCACTCAAAGATTTTCACATTCTTGTTCTAAAGCCATTGTCCTGTTGGAACGTAGATCTTCGCCACAGTCTAAGGTCTTTTGTACTCTGAAACAGGTTCTCCTCAAGGATTTGCCTGTACATTGCTGCATTCATTGCTCCCTCTATCCTTATAAGTCTCCCAGTCCCTGCCTTTGAAAATCATCTCCATAGCATGATGCTGCCACCAATGGGGATGGTGTTAGATGGGTGATCTGTGTTTGGTTTTCGCCAGACATAGCACTTTGCATTGAGGTCAAAGAGTTCAATTTTTGTCTCATCAGACCACATGATCTTTTGCCTCATTCTCTCAGATTCTTTCACGTGCCTTTTTGCAAACACCAGGCGTGCTGTCATGTGCCTTTTTTTATCAAGAGTGGCTTCCGTCCACTCTCCCATAAACCCTAGATTTGTGAAATGCTGCTGAGACTTGTCCTTCCGGCAGGTTCTTCCATCTCAGCCAAGGAACTCTGTATTCTGTCAGAGTGTTCATTGGGTTGTTGGTTACCTCTCTGACCAAGGCCCTTCTTGCCTGGTTGCTCGGTTTGGTCGGACGGTCAGCTATAGGAAGGGTCTGGGTAATTCCATATTCTTTCCATTTCCTAATGATGGACCTAACTGTGCTCTTGGTAACTTTCAATACTCCAGAAATGGTTTTATACCCTTCCCCAGATCTATGCCTCCTCACAATTCTATCTCGGAGTTCTATGTACAGTTCCTTGGTCTTCATGTAGAGTTTCTGCTCTGACATTCACTGTCAACTGTGGGACCTTGTATAGAAATGTGTGTATCTTTCTAAATTATGTCCATTCAATTGAATTGGCCACAGGTAGACTCAAATCAAGTTGTAGAGATATATCGAGGATGATCAAAAGAAATTGGATGCACCTGAGCTCAATTTGGAGTGTCATAGCAAAGGGGTTGAATACTTATTGACTCAAGACATTTCAGCTTGTCGTTTTTAATTATTTTGTAAAATAAATTCCACTGACATAATGGGGTATTATGTGTAGATCAGTGACAAAAAAAATCTGTAACAATGCTGTAACACAACAAAATGTGAAAAAAGTTGAAGGGGTGTGAATACTTTCTGAAGGCACTATAATTGTCAGGTAGCCTTCGACCAGATAACGGGTTATGGGGCAAAGTGGTTTACAGTTGTAAAATCATTGTTTTTGTAAAAGGAATTCATTACTAGTGGTTGAAGAAAGCTGTGTTATGTCAAAGTTGGTGTGTGGAATGTCATGATGAACCAGCCAAGGCTGCAGTAAGGCTTGGACAAGAGCTTTGGAATAGTAGGATGTGCCTTTTCAAGGTTTCATATTAATCGGACAATTACTTACCGAGCTATGTCCAAAAAACGATTCAACCAATCAGAGAGCAGCGAGCTATCGCGTGTGCCGAACGTGGCGAACACACTCTGCCTCGGATGGCACATTTGAGAGCGTATTCATTTATTTCCCGTCGGCAAACTATGTTGGCGCTATGTTGGCGTTAAACGATGTTTTAAAACTAATTAAAACCCCGGGGGGATTGTCACTGTACTCGCAAGCCGTTCGCCGTTCGCTTTGGCATTGCGAATGGACCAAAACATTTCATGCACCAAACCATTTCATGTAAAGCGTTCGCCGTTCGCTTTGGCGTTGCGAATGGACCAAAACATTTCATGGACCAAACCATTTCATGTAAATAGAGGGGGGGGGGGTTGTCACCGTACTCGCACCCACGTACCCACGTACGGGCATTGCACCCACGTACGGGCATGCCCTAGTAGTAACAAAACGAAGATCAATGCAGCCAAAGGCTGCAATGAATTTTGGAAAGACAGTGGCACCTCAGGAAAAATAAGCAACTCATGAGATAAGAGTTGGGTTAGGGGGGCACCAGACCGCTGTTGTTGGCCTTGAGGGAGATATAAATTGCCGACAGTTTGTGTCGGAGGGGCAGGAGAGAGGGACATGTAGACGGAGAGGAGGCCCAGCTGTGGTGTGCTTAATTTCTTATGGCAAAATTAATTTTTTTCAACTGAATCATCCAGTAAAGAGTGAATCAGGAGCTCTGTCCGCGTACCGGAACTGGTTCCGCAACTCCCAAGCCCTAACTAAAGAACCAACTTCACTCTACGATACGCAGGTCGTTCTTACCTACTGTACTGGTCGGTTGTCTCATCGACTCTGCTGCCTTGCTGTTTTCTCGGAGATGACTTTGAAGCAGGAATCTCCTTACTTGCTGCATCGAGCTCTTCGCCTGTTTGCCAGTATGCATGCTCCTTAACTGCGCAGTCCAGAAATCAACGTCAAACACCTTGATCTGTGCATTCAGGTTCGTCTGCGCACTTCGGTGATACCAAGCTCACCCTCTGAGGACTATTTGCAACGCGACAGGCCGGTCGGATTTCATCCCGTGCGCAACCACTGAACACGATCCTTTTGAACGTGTTCACAGCCAACCCTTCATCCATTTGTAACGTGCTCAAGTTTATTTTACAAACTGGTTACCCAAGATGAGTCACCACCTCGAAAGTCGTGAATTAATTGAAATCTGTGACATTTGTACTCTATTACTGACATTTGTACTCTATTACTTTGGGGATTCGTTGGAAAATCATTATGGGTTGCTTTTAATTATTGGTATTAGTTTTGAAGGTAGAAAGTAGGGGTTAATAAAATTGTTTATTAAATATCCTTATGCCTCCTGTTCTGTTGGCTTCACTGGTGAAACAACAATTGGGGCATATTATTGTCTTTAATATTTTCTGCTGTGACATCCTCTAGGTTAGTGGTGCACAGATTAACAAACAACAACAAAAACGCATTCGTGCATAAAATGCCAACGAAAGACGAAGGTATTTGCTGGAGCGCATGTGATGTTTCGACACGGCTGGCAGGATGGCTCAGAGGTTAGAGCCTTATACCCTGGATTTGAATCCCGACCCGACTATAAACCGTCATCCCGATGTTTCACGTTGAGGGACCGGCTGTCCCTTGAAAGGACTAGGCCTGAGGACCCGTCTGCTAGCACTGGGTGTGTTGCTGGACATTGAAAATGTCATGGCGAGTCGTTAAATGGAGGCGAATTATTTCGGGCACCCTGAACAAATTGTAGATTCCTGCCCAAATCGCTTTCGATTGAATGTCGGTTCTAGTCGACTGTTTTGCAAAAGACTTGGGCCAAAACCATTCCTGCTCGACTCAACAAGAGTAGCAGAAATTTGAGTAGTAGTAGCATTAGTGGGAGTGCTCATCGATTATATGATGTCTAAATAAATAGTGTTCTTGAAATTCCATTTAATCACTTTATACTTTTTGATCAAAAATAATTTCTTAAATGATCCCGAATTTTTGTGGGAATGATCGGAGGTGATGCAATCTGTTTTGATCAACTATTTATTGGGCCGAGTGTGGAATGCAACACAACAACAACATGCATGTTAAGGCCATTTTCCCTGCTAGAGCGGGGGTTAGCCTTGCGGTCCCCATGACGATGTTCTCCATTTTGCCCTATTTTCTGCATCTCCCCATGTTAACCCCCTTGCCCGCATTTCTTCTTCCACCATCTATAGCCAAGTCTTTCTCGGTCTTCCCCGTCCTCTACTTCCTTCTACATTCATTTCCATCACTCTTCTCAACCAGTCACTTTCATCCTTCCTCAACACATGACCAAACTAAACGAGTGTGGAATAGCTGAACAAATTTTCCATATTGATGACCCCACAGGGAAATTGTAACATTGGCAATGGTGAACGTTTTGGTAGCTGCCTGGCAGTTTTGAGGCAAAAGCACAAGTAGCATCGTTGGATGAAAAACACGAGTTCCGGGTCTTCTCTAAAACTTATCCCATGATGTAAAAACGACCCTTGAGGAATTTCGTCGAATTTATTTCGTTTTTCTCTCCTCTGCTCTTCACCTCTTGATGTGCCGTACTCAGGTAGCAGCACGGCCTGTGTGGTTGTGCTGGAACGCACTTCACGGCGTCTCTTTGCCGCCAACCTGGGAGACTCTGGGTTTGTGGTGGTACGGGCGGGAGTTGTGGTGCATCGTTCGAATGAACAGCAGCACTACTTCAACACACCGTATCAGCTTGCCATAGCACCACCTGAGGCTCAAAACCTTGCCCTCAGCGACAGGTATGCCATGTAGGGGATTGTCATCAAACGGCTCGAACTTACGAACACCATCTCCATCCTGGCTCACCTGCTTTTGCTTACCTGCTGCTCGGTTGCTCTGCTTTGCTTCAAACGTTTTGGACGACTTGAGCTTTTGATCGACTCTTTTTCTTTATTTGTTTTTCTTGTCGATAGACTTTAATCCCAAGGAATTGTTCAGGAATGCTTTGTTTTATATGAAATGGAAGTGACGTTGTGTAAATCCTCGTCATCGTCCCCTTTGAGCAAAGCGGAAGTTGATTCCTGTCTCGACTCCTGCCCGCCCTACCATTTGTTGGTGTTGTTGTGTGCAGCCCAGACATGGCCGATAGCTCCTGGTTTAATGTGGAGCTTGGAGACGTCATCGTCACAGCAACGGATGGGCTTTTCGACAACCTCCCTGATCACATGATCCTCGACGAGCTCCGCGGCATAAAGGTTCCTCGACCGTCCTTCCGGCCTCTACCTCCTGCTAGATCTCTTCGTGCATCTCCAATGTTTTGTATCGCCTTCAGATCGATGCAAATTTTCTGCTCGATCCGTGTTTTCCTCTTACATTCTCCTCCCTCTTCAATCCTTTTCCAGGACTCTTCAGAAGCCAGCTTGCGTCGCATAGCGGAGAACATGGCGCAGCGTGCACGGCGCCTCGCATACGATCCCACCTACATGTCTCCATTCGCCCATTCCGCCTGTGACAATGGTCTTGACGTTACAGGCATGAAGGGATGGGGTGGGATGTTTGGGGGGAGGGGTGAGGGATTGTGGAATGGGGATTATGATGAGATGATATTTATATGGTGGATCTAGATCTGTTTTGTGACTCGGCTTTTTGGTCTGACATCTTTCCTACTTTGCAGGTGGCAAGCCAGATGACATCACGGTTCTTCTCTCCGTTGTAACAGAATATGCAGGAGACTGACCATCGGCTGTGCTTCATTCAAATTCCTACCTTTTATTTCTGTCCTCTCCCTGTCACTTTGATGTCCTGAAAACCCTTTGTTGAAACCTCTTCTGATTTCCCAACCTTCTTTCCCCCTCCCTCCTCATCTCCTCAATGACCCACGTCACCTTGTTTCCCTACCTTCAGTTGGCACCCCCTGCACGTCTGATCTCTCCCATTTGAGATCGGACAGATGTGTCCGTGTCTGTGAATATGCATCTCTGTGTTGCTGAAGTGAGCTCGATCTCACCGGTGTACATAACTTCACGAAGTATTTAATTAATAAAGCCTCATTTCTATTAAACAACAAACTATGGCTCTTGATCATCATTGTTGCATTTTATTTCAAGACTTAAAACTGACGAGTTTGATTGTAACAGATTTGTGTGCGAGTACTATTTCGATCTGAATCGCCAAATGCCTGAAGTCTTCCGAGTGCTTAACATTGTTGTGTGGAATTGTTAAATAATACACGATGATAATTGCACCAATTTGGACAGGATGGGAGGGCAGGGATTTGTTTTTATGACTCCACCCACGAAGTCACGGAGGCATTATGTTTTCAGGTTGTCCGGCTGTCCGTCCGTCTGTCCGTGAAAGGTTTTCGTTACCGCGATAACTTGAGAACGGCTGAAGGGATCTTGGTCAAACTTGGTGCAGGTATGTATGAGGTAAAGATGAACCGATTAGATTTTGGGGTCATGAGGTCAAAGTCTGTATTAGGTCTATAACTTGAAAACGGCTGAAGGGATCTTGGTCAAACTTGGTGCAGGTATGTATGAGGTAAAGATGAACCAATTAGATTTTGGGGTTATGAGGTCAAAGGTCAAATTCTGTATTTTTTTTGTATATAGAGTCGAGGCTCGTGAAAGAGCTAACATTTATCAAACAAAGAAGTAAACAAAGTATATAAAAATGGGAGCGGTCGACAAGATGGGGAGAGAAGGGGAGGAAGCACACAAACACAACATTTGAGGGCAGGGACATCGGGAGATGTGTGGGAGGCAGGGGGCCTGGGGGGAGGCAGGATAGGTATAAAACGCAAGGACACCAAGGACTTCCAGGAAACAAGTCGGCACCTCAAAAAAGTGGATTTGGGGTGAAATTAGCAGGGGTAGAAAAGATCAAGGTTTTGGATTGGGGAAGATAAGAGATGGTGGTGAACAGCCGTTTTAAAGATCTGGAGGGAGGAGTGGAATTGAAGAGAGTGAGGGAGTTTGTTCCAGAGGTGGGAGAAAAGAGGAGTGAAGGTGAGCAGAGAGTCTTGATTTTGGCAGTTTAACCATAAGAGGGTTGCAGGAAGATCTTGTGCGACCTGCAGGAATATTTGGGGGACAGAGCCCAGAGAGAGCTGGGGGGGGGGGGGCAAGGCCGGAGAGGAGTCGGTAGAAGACGGAAAGACCACCAACCTGCCTGCGGTGAGTGAGTGAAAGGCCCTCGGAGATAGCGTCATCGCGGGAGATTCCAATGATTCTGAACGCTTTGGTTTCAACAGCGTGAAGACGAGCTCAGTGTGAGGCAGGAGCACCAGCCCAGAGGGGAGAGCAGTATTCCATTGAGCTGCGGATGAAAGCCTTGTATGTGGTGAGGAGCTCAGGTGTGCCAAGGAAGGACTTCGCACGACGGAGGATGCCCAGTCGGCGACTGGCTTTGGAGGCCAGCTTGGAAATGTGGTTTTCCCAGGAAAGATCATGGCAGATAGTGAGACCCAAAAGCTTGAATGACAGAACTTCTTGGAGAGGATTATTCAGAAAGTGGATGGGAGGGTTGTCCAGTCGGTCTTTTCGGAGAGACATCGTAAGAGTGTGAGATTTGTCAGGATTGAAAGACATGTTCCACTTGTTTGCCCAGTCTGTGATTTTGTCCAGGTCTGCAGAGAGTGAGGAGGCTGCAGACTGCCGATCTGAGGGATGAGGAATGGAGCAGCAGAGAGTGGCTGAAGGGATCTCAGTAATTCAGAGATCTCAGATCTATAATTTGAGAACGGCTGAAGGGATCTCAGTCAAACTTGGTGCAGATATGTATAATGAAGTAAATGAATGAATGAAAGATCGTTTTAAGGCCATTTTCTCCTGCTAGAGCGGGGGTTAGCCTTGCGGGCCCCATGACGATCATGGTTCCCTGTTTGAGGCAGTTTTTATGGCCGGATGCCCTTCCTGTCGCCAACCCTTGGTCACCTCTTTCGATGCGCAGGGATACAGTGTCGCTATTCTAAATCGGGGTACACACCGGGATCATTCCTACCTTTTATTTTATTTCACTTTTACCTAAATATGTTATTTCGGTAAAGATGAGCTGATTATATTTTGGGGTCACGAGGTCAAAGTCTGTATTAGGTCTATAACATGAGAACTTGAAGTTATCTAATTGTCCCCCGTCGCACCGCGGAGCCGAAGGGGAGGGGGGGGGGACTCATGGTTTTCCCCTCCGTCCGTGTGTGCGTGCGTGCATACGTGCGTGCGTGCGTAAGCGAAGGACCGAATTCTAATTTTGTGTGTGGGTGCAACCCACGTCAAAATCCAAGATGGCCACCGCCATATGTCTGAACCTTGTGAGCGGAATATCTTGAAAAATAAGCGAAGTACCAACTTCTAATCTGGTGTGTGGGTGTATCTCGGCATAAGGAAGAACCCTATTGAAAATTGGGTTGCCACGTCAAAATCCAAGATGGCCGCCGCCATGTATGTCTGAACCTTGTGAGCGGAATATCTTGAAAAACAAGCAGGTTGAGTATTGCGCTGCAATACATGTCCCCTACCAAAGTTCAAAGTGCCATAACTTTGTCAAAAATGATCGAATATGCAAATTTATGCACGGTTGATGCTGGTTTTCAAACTTGATCTGAGGTATGCTGAGACACGTGTGTCACGCCTCGCCTCGTTGATAAATCCGCAAGGTCGCTCTGTGGAGCAGCCTGCACGTATTGCACTGTGTGAATTATATAATTACCAACTCATGGTCTGAGGTACTGGCGATTCAAGAGATATCCATTTTTTTTTTTAATATTCAAGAGATAAAATATTTTTAATATTTAATATTTATCTGCCAAACCACGTCCCCAATCGCAAATTCCAAAACGACATTTTAGTCGACTGACATGCCGAACAGATCTGTGAAGTTTCCCCTCGATTGGATCAAAAATGAGGGAGGAGCTCGGTTTTAAAGGTTCATGCTTAAAAACGTCATAACTCTGAAACCATGTGACGCATGACGTCATGCTCGCTGACTTTTTTGTTTGTCATGGGTATGCGATTCTACCTGCAAAGTTTGGCCTCGATCTGTTCTTTGTCAAAAATGATCGAAACGTCGTGAAGTTCGAACTTCATCTGTAACTTATCATGAGGAAACCATCTACCAAGTTTGAAATCATTAGCATTAAGAGTTTAGAAAAAAAGTCCGGAAAACTGTTCTTTGCGTGACGGATTGATGGACTGACGGACGGAGGGACGGCGTGCAAACCTATAGTCTCCTCCGGTGTACACCGGTAGGGGACTAATAAACATAGGGGCAATGCCCCTGGCACTCACCTGGTAGAACAAGTGAATCCTCTTGGATTGCGCTGAGGTTCGGGCATGGAATTTCTAGGAGGAAGTATAATTTGTATGCAATGAAAGTACATGTAATATGGGATCGAGTAAGATCGAGTAAGCTTCACCAGTGCGCGTGCGCGAATTTACGTCACGTCGGCAGCGAGAAGGCGTTCCCCAACACGAACCAATCAGGAACTGCCACGCCCACTTATATGATCTCAGAATTCCTGTGACAGGAATTAGCGTTACACTGGCTGGAAGTCAATCGCTAAAGGCGCTTCCTCAGCGCCAATAAACAGCATACTGCACCGACTAAGGGTATTTTAAACCAATTTCAATGGTTGCTGGAAGACAGGGCAGCATGTAGAATCATACTAACATAATCATAAGAGTTTAAACAAACAAATAAAAAAAATACCTATTTTGGGGGGAAACCCCCCCGAAGACCCACAAAAGGAGCAGATTTTTTTTAATGCCGTGAACAAACTTTGGTTCATCACGGATGATGTTGAAGGATGAAGGTTGTGGTCACGTTTCATCGAAATAGTTTGTGTAGTTTCAGAGGAAAAAGCAAGTTCCTATTTTTTGGGGGGGGGGGGGGGGGGGGGGGTTAAACCTGGATCCACTCTGGCCCCCCGGTAAACCCCCTTCAACCCCGATTTTTTTTTAATGCCATAACAAACTTTAGTCACAACACAACAAATATTATTTGTGCCAAATTTGGTTGCAATCCCATCAGCGGTTTCGGAGAAGAATTTTCAAGTGTTTATGGACTGACGGACGGACAGACGGACAACGCGCCATTGCATAAGCTCCCCTGAACTTCGTTCCAAGTGAGTTAAAAATGGTACCGTTGGAAAGCTGATGATTGATTTACTTGGAACATAAATTCACGACGTGTTGTTAATCATAAAATGTCCATTTTAAAAGCCAGGCTTCCAAGGAGGAAAGAGGAAGAATCTGCATTTTGAGCTTTGATGTGGCAGTTCCAACGGTATGACAAATGGAACCATTTCGAATAAAGTGTGACGGACATGGAAGGAACACACAATTATATATATATATATATATGTTAATACTTCTCAAAGCAATACAACAATTTATCAAAACAAACAACAACTAGATCGGCACTCTGTGGAATGTGTACCTCCGCCAGGCTGAACAGGTTACATTTTGTATCCCACTGATAGGCTGGAGCTGGATTCGGACCTGAACCAAAATCTGATCGGCTTGTTCGTGTCGCCGAACCAACTCATCCCCCAAATTTTGTCATAATCCACCCATAACTTTTTGGAATATTGTGCTATGTCTCGTTTATAGCCCCATCACTCAATGGAGACGAATTACTTACATTTAAAAAAAAACTTTTCGTATCTGGATCCAGAGTCGGATGGTCACCGAAATCGAATCAATTTGTCCTCGTCACGTACACAATCTGTCTGCCAGATTCCGTCTGAATCCGTTCATAACGTTTTGAGATATCCTGTTCACAGACAGACAGACAGACATGGGTGAAAACATGACGTCTGCCCACCTTCGGTGGAGGAGGTAGTAACAAATGGCCTGGTATGAAAGATCCATTAGTTTTCGTGTTTCACTTCTTTGTACATCCTAATTGACACAGATAGACATGCAATATGTTTATGAAGTACAACTTGTCTTTTGATTAAACCAATCGGCGGAGGCCGACTGGGTAGGTATACACACGAGCAGCGTTTGCCTTTTAATAAACTAGGGCATGCCCGTACTATATATATATCTAAAATTATATCCCCCCCCTCTATTTACATGAAATGGTTTGGTCCAAAGCGAACGGCTTGCGAGTACGGTGACAATCCCCCCCCTCTATTTACATGAAATGGTTTGGTCCAAAGCGAACGGCTTGCGAGTACGGTGACAATCCCCCCCCCTCTATTTACATGAAATGGTTTGGTCCAAAGCGAACGGCTTGCGAGTACGGTGACAATCCCCCCCCCTCTATTTACATGAAATGGTTTGGTCCAAAGCGAACGGCTTGCGGAGTTTGGTAAAGAAATCGCCATAGCGTGCACGTAATTAGTTTTAAAACATAGTTTAACGGCAACATAGTTTGCCAACGTGAAATAAATGAATACGCTCTCAAATGTGCCGTCCGAGGCAGAGTCTGTTCGCCACGTTCGGCACACGTGATAGCTCGCTGCTCTCTGATTGGTTGAATCGTTTTTTGGACATAGCTCGGTAACTACTTCTCCGATTAATATGAAACCTTGAAAAGGCACATCCTCGGGTCCCCAGCAATATACCTGGCAAGTTTAAAGTATATCGGACCCGTGGTTGTCGAGAAACAGCGGTCACAGACATACATACATACATACATACATACATACATACATACATACATACATACATACATACATACACACAGAGATTACTGGAATTATAGATAGATGTCTTTAATAGACTTCATTTTGAAAGCAGGGTTCATAAGGTCACGAAAAGCAGCTTATTGTGCTTTGAGCCATAGGATGTAATGAAAACGAGGTTTCCCACTAATTAAAAGGACTGAAAATGCCTATTTTTGAATGAATGACTAATTTGAGTCCAGCACCTTGTTACGGGTGCGGTACACAAAGCAGGTTTCATTGGGAGTGGAAGGACCTTGAGTGCACACACAGCAAGTGAAATGTGAAAAGATGATGTCATCATGAAAGTGAACACACAAACACAGTGTCGCTTCAGTGGTCCAATCAGCCCTCACATAAAATATTTTATTCACCTGTCTGTGGGAAATAAATAAATAAATGATAAAACAGGTACTGCATATCGACTAAGCCTGAAATGGTTTTCTGTCTCACAAGAAACTTCGATTCACTTGTGCAGTAAGGAAGCAATTCTGATGAGGGTCGTGGGGGTTATGGTGGTAAAACATTGCAGAGAGGGGGGTAAGGGGAAAATGGGTGGAAGAGGGAAGAGGCACACAGAATTAGAGGGAAGAATTTTTGAGGAGGAAGTGGAAGAAGACTGGAAAATGGAATGTCAGGAAAAGGGTTGTGATGGGGGAAAGGAGAAGCAGAAAAAGGAGCTTTGGAGGTAGAGGAAGTGATCGAGGCCTTGGGGGGTGTAACAGGATGTGAAGTTTTCAGGCCGCAGGGAATGTTTAATATCCTTTGATATGAGAGCACATATCCACAAATATTGAACAAATAATAATCAACAAACGCATTACTTTTAATACCGTTACTTAAATTTTTACAAATACTCACTAATCCACTTTGTAGTAAAGGAACATATATTTTGAAAGGATCAAACGTTTATTTTCAACACAATTAAAACGTATGATGTGAACGTGTTACACTTTACCGCATGTAACAAATGAGCCCGTGTACATTTATAACCTGCTTATCCCACCGACCACGTGGTTCACTAGCTCGCTCACATGGCTCAATCCCTTTACAGCACAGGTGCGTGCCCACACACATGCATGTATAAACACACACACACACACATGCATGTATAAACACACACACACACACACACACACACATGCATGTATAAACACACACACACACACACATGCATGTATAAACACACACATACATACATTAATACATACATGCACACACATACATACACACATGCGTACATGTACACAAATACACCTACATACATACACACACGCACATACATACATACGCACATACATAAATACATACATACACACACAATGCACACACATACATATAAACACATACACACACATGCATAAACATACACAGACACACAAACATGCACACGCACATATAAACAAATACAGACAAAGACACACACACAGGCACATATAAACAGCAAACACACACAGACACACATACAGGCACATATAAACAGCAAACACACACAGACATACGCACATATAAAACACACACACACACATAAACACATACATACACACATAAACAAACACATATACATACACACAGACACAAATACACATGCACACACTCGTATAAACACGGACATATGAACAAACACCCACACACAAGTATAAATACACACACACACACACATATAAACACACACACACACACACGTATAAACACACATACATACACGTATAAACACACACACACACACACACGTATAAACACACACACACGTATAAACACACACACAGTCACACACGTACACACGTATACACACACACACACACACACATACACGTATAAACACACACACACACACACACACACACATAAACGCATGCATAAACACACACACACACGTATAAACACACACACACACATGTATAAGCACACACACACACGTATAAACACACACACACACACGTATAAACACACACACACGTATAAACACACACACACACGTATGAACACACACATATAAACACACACACACATAAACGTATAAACACACACACATACACGTATAAACACACACACACGTATAAACACACACACACACAAACACGTGTAAACACACACGCATACACGCACACACACACACATATACAAACACACACATATAAACACACACACGTATAAACACACACACGTATAAACACACACACACACACACACACACACACACACACGTATAAACACACGCATGTATACACACGTATAAACATACACATGTATACACACACACACATACAAACACACACACACGTATAAACACACACACACACAAACACGTGTAAACACACACGCATACACACACACACACACACACACACACAAACACACACACGTATAAACACACACACACACGTATAAACACACACACACACACACACACGTATAAACACACGCCGTATAAACACATGCACGTATAAACACACACACATGCACGTATAAACACACACACACACACACACACACACACACACACGATTACACACACACAGCATTGGAATGACAGTTGTCACCTAGTACTTTGAAAGGGCTAAAGAGAAAACATGAATGTAAAGGTCAGATCAAGAGAAACCAGCCCCACGTGATAATTGTATACGGGGAATGAAAGGAATGGACGAGCGACTGAAATGAGAGGAATGAAGGAAGGATAATGTTACATTTCACTGTGAGCTGAAGGGCCTTTTGAGTCTCAGACAGAGGTTCTAAGGTTGAGAATAAGCTTAAGATTTGATTGTGGGAAAGGCGTGTGTGTGTGTGTGTGTGTGTGTGTGTGTGTGTGTGTGTGTTTGTGTGTGTCAATGGTTGCTGTCTCCATATGCGGGTTTCAGAAAGTGGGCTGGAGTCCTCCCATTGCTCGAAGTATCCACCTCTGTCACTGTAAGAGGGATCACGATTCATTTAATATTTTGTGAAATTTTCTTATTCTCAAAGTTTTTCTCCGAGGGCTCTTTCCAGGATCTTCACCGAGCCTCGGACAGCTTCCAACTGCAGTTTGTTTTTAGTAATATTCCCAGGGATGGTTATTAATATCTCGGTAAGGTTATTCTTCATTCGCGTTGCTCAGATTATCACTGGTACAATGTTGGTGTTTTTCAGGTTCAAGGATATTTTGAGTACTGTACTGACATCTCAATTAGCAATGCCATCTTTTATTTTTTTGTACCTCAATACTATATCTGGTCGCAATGTTTTGTTTTCTATGTTCATGCTTGATGGGATCATTTATGTCATTACTTCCTTGTTTTCAATTATTGCTTTTGGTTCATGTTTCTATGAGTTTTTTTGAAACTGGGATATGGAAGTTTTTGCAGATGTGCCAATGGATTACTCCACATACTTTGTTGTGCCTTTGTGTGTACAGCTGCTCTGACATGAGTTTTTTACATCCCGATAAGAGGTGGCTCGTGCTTTCTGTTTCTACTTTGCATAATCTACACCTGTCCAATTGACTCAGTCCTGCCATCTTCTTACAGCCAGTCCTTGGTCTTGGGTATTTAGAATGATTCGTTCTCCATCCCAGTTGAGCTAACCTCTTCTTAGCCATTCCAGTGATCGTTCTTTGTTTATTCATTAATCTGTCCAACTCTTTTTTTTATACCTTCCTGCTCTTTTATCATTTTCCCAATTGTCGGTGTACATCTGTTGATATTTCACTTTATATTTTCCTTTCGTCTGTTTGCGATCATTGGGTCTGTATTTGTTGCTTTATCCGTTTCATGTGTGACATTGCCTATTTGCACATGTTTTTGGAAGTTTCTTGAAAGGTGGGATAGGGATACCTTTTCTGGCTTGCTGTCTTTGTGTTTGCATACAAATTGCATTCGGTAGTCTGTCAAACTTTTCACGTATTCAACCAATCCTACAGTTGTCATTCTGTGCATTTGGTTGAGCTCCATCAGGCCCGCTGCTTCCTTCTCTCGACAAGTATATTCTCGGGATGCATTGATTTTTGCAGAACATTTTGTGGATGATGAGGAGTTTCCTTGTTTTGATATTGAGTTTATTGATCTCCGCTTGTGGCCAGTGTATTATTTCACAGCTGCATTGGAATACTAGTATTGCGAGTTGATGTATGGCTTTGATTTTGTGCCTTGAAGAAAGGTATGTTTTCAGGATCTGCTTTTGTTCTATGCAGGTATTCTTTGGTACTAGTTTCACGCATTTGTTTGTGACATATTTGGTGGTCCTCCGCTACCCCGAGATATTTGTATGAAGCATTGTTTTCTAGTTCCTGTGTTGTTGCATCCAGGTCGTCAGAGTACTGTTTCACTAGTTTCAGTTGTTTTGCCAATTTTTCATCATTCTGTGCAAAGAGTGATGGATCACCAATGTACAGTAGATGTGTCACCTCTCCTATCTCTTTGGAAGTTCTCTTATTGGATGTCAGGGTGCATCTGTGTCATTCTTCATCAATGAGGTTTCTCAGTAGGTCCACGGTCAGTCAAAACAGGAGGGGGTCGGGGAAAGGCTGTCACCCTGGAAGATCCCGAGACATATCTTCGCCCCTGGGATTTCGATCTTTACTTCCGAGTGCTGTAATATCAATGTGGTATTCCAAAGCTCGATTGCTTTCTCAATCAGTTTGATTATTTGGGGATTGATCTTGTACAATTGCATGCATTTTATCATCCATAAATGTGGAACACTATCAAAAGCTTTTTTTGTAGATTATCCAATTTGTGCATAATTTGGTTGTTCTCATTTTAGAGTTTTCGAGTATGGCCTTGTTTAGTAGTGGGTGGTCTATTGTTCAGTAACATCCTCTCTTACATCCCTTCTGTTCTGCCTCTCAGCCTCCTTGTTGTGTTAGGTCGTGGTACATAATTTCTGTGATGATTCCTGTTCAAAGTTTGTATGTTGGTAGTAGGCATGTTATTGGCCGATATTTCTGAGGTAGTTGGATTTCTTCAGATTTTGGGATGAGAAAGGTGTTACCTACAGTGAATCATTCATCCATTTGTTCCCCTTGGATACGTTCATTGAATGCTCGGGCATAGTGAATGTGGAGAGCATAAAATTGCTTTAACCAGAAGTTCTTAATCCCATCTGGGCCAAGGATTTTGAAGTTTGGTGTTTTTGTGATTTGTCCAATTTTGGCTTCATCAAATATTATCGGGGGCATTTCCTTGAGATGTCACTTATTCTCTTCCAAGTTTCGGATCCATTCTACCTCCTTGTTGTGTTCTTTTCGATCTTCATAAATTCTGTGTGTGTGTGTGTGTGTGTGTGTGTGTGTGTGTGCAATTCAGTGAATCATGAACAAAATCTCGTCGTCATTGAGAGGGGGAGCGAAGGCATATGAGAGACTTATTCTGTATGAAAAATGAAACAAGTATGGAAGAATGTAGAAGAGTTAATTCACTGTGAAACGAGGGCTGTGCAGAGTGATTGGAGAGCTCGTGAGGACAAGAGGAGAGCTGGTAAGCGGATGCCATCTCTCCACGCCCATACCTGGCTGCCTCAAGCAGTCCAGCCAATGAGAGCGTGCTTCACCCTGGGTACCCATACCTAGAACCACTCCACCTAAAAACAAACAAAGTCAATATTTTATCTTCGGTTTACTGAATTAACTTGCATTTATTGTTGGAAATCTTCATTTCAGAGAGTTCAAGGCACAGCATTGAATAAATTACATGAAGAAAGATAAAGGCAATTGTTGCAAAGGGAATATATATACATGATAGTATCTGAACTAAAATATAAATGATGACGCACTGTCAGATGGCTCCTCCGAGCTTGGCAGGCAAGGCATGCGTACGTGGCGGTGACGTCACGGCATGCGCTCATTATGTTGGAGAACTGAAATTATAGATTCTGATTGGTTGCTACCAACCGCATCCAGGCGGCTCCATATAATGAGTGGATACCAGGGGTAATGTACCGTGTGACAGGCAGTGCTTATCGCTCCCATTAAGGTACAGCAATAGCTGAATGGGATACCTTAATTGCGGTTCACCACTGATGGTATGGAGTCGCACAATGACTGGTTTATAACCGAAAGGTTTTCAGATTCACAAGTGTATGCAGGACTCACTGCATTGCCCTGATGAAGCCCCAACAAGGGCGAAACCAGGTCGGTAACTGTGAGTTTTGTATGCCCTTGTGATAGTATCTGAACTAAAATCTAAATGATGACGCACTGCCAGATGGCCCCTCCGAGCTTGGCAGGCAAGGCATGCGTACATGGTGGTGACGTCACGGCATGTGCTCATTAGGTTGGACAACTGAAATTATAGATTCTGATATTGCTGGCCAAAATACTGGCCAAAAATATTGGCACCCTTGCACTTTTTTCAAATAATGCACCATTTCTCCCAGAAAGTTGTTGAAATTAAAAGAGCTTTTCATATCCACAGCCTGTATGTATTTTTTTCTTTGGTTTGCAAACACAACACAAACACAACAACTTTGGTTTGCAGTGGAACAAAACAAAAAACGCTGAAAAAAATACTAAATCCTAGCTTATGCCACTCAGAAATCCTAAAATGGCACAGACAATAGGATTGGCACCTATTGGCCAGTTGTTAGAAATAATTAGGATTTCAAGCAGGTGATTCTCCTTTGCTTTGGAATTGAACTCACCTGTGGTGCAGGTGCCTGCAATATAAACCACTCATTCAACCAGTTTGAATGGAGAAAAAGAATCATTCTGCTGTTTTGTGTCACTGTGTGTACCGCAATGAGCAGGGCGAGAAGTAAGAAAACCAGATAATTGTCTGAGGAGGTCAGACAAGATTGTAGTCAAGCACGGATAATCTCAAGGCTACAAGTCCATCTCCAGAGACCTTGATGTTCCTGTGTCCACCGTATGCAATGTTATCAAGTAGTTTAAGGCCCATGGCACTGTAGTCAACCTCCCTGGACGTGGCCGCAAGAGAAAACCTGATCGAAGATTGCAGCGAAGGATTGTTCAAATGATGCAGAAAGCACCTCAATCAACTGCCAAACAGATTCAGGCTGACCTTCAGACACAAGGTACGACAGTTTCAACTCGTACCATCCGTCGCCAACTCAATGAAAGGGGGTTCTATTGTAGGAGACCCAGGAGGACACCACTGCTGAGAGTGAGACATAAGAAAGCCTGACTGGAGTTTTCCAAAACACTCCTGAACAAGCCAGATCCTTCTGGGAGAATGTCCTGTGGACAGATGAGACCAAATTAGAGCCTTTTGGTAAAGCACATCATCTCTATGTTTACAGAAAACAAAATGAAGCCTTCAAAGAAAAGAACACCTTCCCAACAGTCAAACATGGAGGAGGTTCAGTGATGGTTTGGGGTTGCTGTGCTGCCTCTGGCACTGGGTGCCTTGAATGTGTGCATGTCATCATGAAATCAGGAGATTACCAAGGAATTTTGGAGCACAATGTTGAACCCAGTGTCAGAAAGCTGGGTCTCCTTCGAAGGCCATGGGTCTTGCAGCAGGATAATGACCCCACACACACTTCAAAAAGCACCCAGGAATGGTTCAAGACAAAACGCTGGATTGTTCTGAAGTGGCCAGCAATGAGTCCAGATCTAAATCCCATTGAACACATGTGGGGAGATCTGAAAACAGCAGATGGGAGAAGGCACCCTTCAAATCCGGGAGAACTGGAGCAGTTTGCACAAGAACAGTGGGCCAAACTGCCAGTAGAGATGTAGGAAGCTCATTCATGGCCATAGGAAGCGCTTTGTGCTACCAAATATTAAGTCGAGGGTATCAATAGTTTTGTCAATGCCATTTCTTTTTATTTTCTGATTTAAACAGATGTATTAAGTTCTGAATCAAAACCAAAGGTTCTGTAATATTAAGAGTGAAATAAAGAATTGTGGAGACCAAATACTTTCGTCAATTTGAACTTATTTTTGAAGAAAATTGTGAGTTATTTAAAAAAATTGCAAGGGTGCCAATATTTTTGGCCACGACTGTATAGATATATATATATGTGTGTGTGTCGCATAATTTCGTTAATTCTGTAAACTGGCTACTCCTCCCTCCCCCTTCACAACCTGATGCCCTCAAACCAGCTCCATTGGTTATGTCAATTTTTCAAATGATGTCCTCAACCAGGCTGGAGGAAAATCTGTTTATAGGCTTAGCGCTTAATGATGTAGTATTTGGTGCTCTGGGAAGTGGGAAAGAGATGTAAGGAGGGATAGAAGAGAGAAATGATTGATAGCCAAGGATATTGGGATGGATTAGGGATAAAGTGAAGATTATCATGTGAGGGAAGACAGTGGGAGACGCTGATTTGGATATTTGTAGCAAGGACTGGGGCACTGGAAAATTAGAATGGGTTGCTGTCAGTTGTGACCAAATAAATAACACGTTGGAGGAAATTGTGCAGAGAAAAATCGACTGATGTGGAGGAAATTGTCCATAGACAAATCTATATATGACTGATAATTGCACTTGGTGAAAGATAGACTCACATGTCAAATAAAAGCTTTGGGAGAACTATTAATAAGAGGTACAGTAACCTAGTTATCCTGTCCTGTGCACAGCAGGAGACGGGGTATTGCAATCACTTCCATGTGTCTGTCTGCGTGTGTGTCTGTCCGGGCCGTAACTTTTTTACCATTTGAGTTTTGTTATCAAATTTTCAACAAAGCTTTATTATGAGAATATGGAGAAGACAAATTAACAATTTGGTCAAAAGGTCAAAGGTCAGCGTCACCTAAAATCGTCAATTTTCATCCGATTGACCTGAAATTTTAAGAATGTGCATATTGGGTCACATAATTGGTTCACCAATCAAAAGCTAGAAGCTGATTATTATATTTTTTTTAGATCGAAAGCTCAAAGTTCAAGGTTGCATAAAATCATCAATTTTCATTTTGTATTTTTTTTTTCAATGTTTTCGTTATTTTGAGTCTATAGAAGAAGAAGAAGTCTGATTACAAACGGACGTGGACGGGCTTTGCATTTTCAGATGCTTTCTAGTTATATTTTGAATGATGTATGTGGAATATAGAAAGAGGAATGTTCCATAAAGTGGGGCGATTTTGAACGTCGGGTGACTTTGAACACTTTGAACACAAGGTTCATTCGGATGATTTTTTTTCGCAGAAATGTGTTGCAGCTATTTTTTTTTAACTCATAACGAATTCAAAGCCCTCTCCAATTCAAGTAAGACTTTGAGGTGTTCAAACATGGTGAACTAGAATGGCACTCAGTAGAGAGTATATCTCCGCCTGGTGAACAGTTTACGTTTTGTATCCCACTGATAGGCCGGATCTGGATTCGGACCTGAACCAAAATCTAATCTGCTTGTTCTTGTCACATAACCAATTCGTCCACCAAGTTTATTCATAACTCGTCCATAACTTTTTTAAATATCATGTTATATATCGCTTTTCACCGGATCTCTCAATGGTGAAGAATCACTTAAAAATTAAATAATTCTCGTATCAGAATCAATATTCAGATCTTCACCAAAATCGAAACGAATAGTCCTTTACATACACACACACAACCTCTCCACCATGTTTCGTCCAAATCCGTCCACAACTTTTTGAGATATCCTGCTATATATCATTTTTGGCCGGATCACTCAATAGTGAAGAATCACTTTAAAAATTCTACTAGCCGGATCCGGATCTTCACCAAAATTGAATCGATTCTTTCTTGTCACACACACAACCGGTCCACCAAGTTTCGTCGAAATCCGTCCACAACTTTTTGAGATATCCTGCTATGTATCGTTTTTGGCCCTATCTCCCAATGGTGAAGAATCACTTTTAAAATTCCAGTAGTCGGATCCGAATCCGGATCTTCACCAAAATCTAATCATTTCGTCCTGGTCACGTACCCTATATCTCTGCCAAATTTCGTCCGAATCAGTCCACAACGTTTTGAGATATCTTGTTCACAAACGGACGGACGGACGGACGGACAGACGTGAAAACATAACCTCCATGCACCTTTGGTGGCGGAGGTAATCAGTAGGGGTTCAAACACGCCCCAAGCATGATAGGTGACTTTTAACACCTTAATATCAAAAAAAATACCCATCAACCCCAAATCTTATGGTTGCCAAATTGGAGTGTTGGAAAGGTCACACCCTGGAGGGGAATTTGAAGCCAGTAATTCCACACATTTATTTTGTTTAAGTTCTTCAAAATTGTAAAAAAAAAAACTTCAAAAAGTGTTCAATTTCACCCCGCTTTACGGTTATGTAATCGAGTCCGTATTTGCGACTTGTTGCTGATATTTGTGACGATGCTGGAAGTCTGTTGATGTAGGCCTGAAAGTCTGCCTGGGTAGGTCACGGCACTTGTTAGTTACACGTTGCACTCATAAACCAATGGATTGGAGAGGAAAGAGGACTTTGAAAAAGGTCAAAGGGTAAATCAAAGGGGGAGATGGCAAGCTCACCACACTGATGACAAATAAAGAAGAGCTTTTTATTTAAAAAGGAAAAGAGACAAGAAGCCATCTACTTATTTAATACGCATATATGGTGTAACCCCACCTTTCCTTCCTCTTCGCAGCATAGAAGCCACTTCCCTTTTCTCTCCACTCCAACCAGACTTGGGCATCCTTATTTTTCTCTTCTATTTCCTCCTTCTTTGCTCAATTCAAATTGTCACAATCCTTCAACTCTCTTGCATTGCGTACATAATAAATAGACGCCTCATATACAGCCTGGTGTTGGCATAGCGGTTAGGGTGCCGGCTTGGGATCCTAGGATCCTGGGTTCGAATCCCGGTCGATCGCTGAATTAATGCCAGGGGGGTTGACTCAGCCTGTCATCCTTCCGAGGTCGGAAATTTGAGTACCAGTTCACTGGTAATTCTGTGTTTGTCGGAAGAGGCGACGAACAGGGTTGGCTGCAGGAAGGGCATCCGGCCATAAAACATCGCTTCAAAAAGGGGACCCCTGTGCCTGAAAAAGGCCAACCCCTGCCTTGAGAAAATGGCCTCTGAAGGTGGTCTCTCTCTCTACGCAAAAGTAAATTTGTAAGCGACATGGAGAGTAGTTTCTACAATAAAAAAGTAGTTTCTACCTGGAAAGTAGTTTCTACAATAAGCTTAGATGCAATAAATAATGTGTTATTGATTTTGACTCATTGGTTATTGATCATGCCGGTGACCTGTCTGGTCCTTGATTTGATCCTCAAGGGGGTCAAACTTTAAACCCAACACTCATCCAGGTGAGGGGAGTGACAGTAAGAGCACACGATCAGGTGTTATGGAGCACAACGTCCTCCAGACGGCGTAAAATATTCGCCTACACACAACGTCTGTAATTGTGTAGGCGTAAAATATTCCACGGCGCTGAGACTTGTTCCAAATGGAAAAAGATATACGGTAATGTTCTGTAGATGTGGAAGTGAAAGTTAAGTGAATAACAAGTAGATGCGGTACATAAAGCTTGATTGGTTGGCTACATAAAGTACATAAATATGTCAATTACAAGAATTCCTCCAATGTGAACGCAGCACATGACGAGCCAAACGGCAGTTTGCCGAATCGAACGTCGTTGTAAAAAAAAAAAAAAAAAGGTCAAAAAATTTATACACCAATGACTCATTGGATGGCCTGGATCATAAAGAGAGCGGAATTGGTGTGCAGTGAATAAAATGGTGCACCCAGGCAGAAAATGAAACCTGTTTCAACAAGAACGCGGGTTATTGTTACGGCAAGCGCACAAGGAAGAAAAGAGGAACAAAATTGTAATACTGATAGATCACCTTTGAAAGACTTGTAATATTGAGGAATCGGTAGGGGTCAAAGTTGAGAGTGTAAAGAAAGGTCAAAATAGGATGCTGTGATATCGGTCAATCCCATATAGGGCATCCTCGAAACAAATGAGAATGTCTGCAGGGAAAGGCAGATTGTCGATTATGTGATGCTGACTTTCTACTGCTAGGTACAGGGACAAAAGGCAAAATTGAGGAAAGAATCATTGATTTAGGACAGGATTTCTTCACATGGTAGTCGGCTCATAGAAGCAGCCAAGGTGCATTGCACTTCAATATTTGATGGGATTCTGGGAAGGGTTCCAAAGGAGTTCCTTTTAAAAGTTGTGCGTAAACAGCCCAGTAATTGCGCCATTTGTTAGGGCAATGCAGGAAGCCTTTTTGGACACCACCAGGATATTAAACGCTGTATTCCACACGAGCAATATCCGTCGCTGTCCCTGATGCATTGCCACAAAATATAGAAACACGCTGTGCTTCTGTAGAACCTGGCACCTACCTGGAAATCACATCGCTAATGTGACATTTTGCAATGCCCTGCTGGGACAGGTGTGAGTGATTATGGTGTGCACTGCCAATCAATGATCGCTCACACATCTTTTCAATGGAAGAATATCCCTGTTGGAAACGTGCTTTCCAGCCCAGCAGCATTTCCATTACAACAGGTAAAAGAGGAGCCGAGCGGTGAGTTATTCGCAGTCAATACTCATGGTACCAGAGAACTGTAATGAAATCTGGTCTCCTTTGAATAAAGTTACGTAATTGTTCTTAAATACATTGTTCAGGATGCAACAATTCAACAACCTGGGTTCCATCTTCCGAGCAGCATGTGGACAACCCTCGCCGGGATAAGGACTGGGCAGACATAGCAGATGTGGCCACCTGATTCAGGAGTGTCTCCTCAAAACCTCGCCTAGCTGTGACGACGGAAACTCTGCACAAGCCATGGAACCCATCATAACATGCTGTACCCGACACACGTTTCAGGGCGACATCTTGGAGTTAAAGTCACTCTCCAACAGGAATTTGGAGTGGCTAGGGGACGTACAACTAAATATGTGACGATAGCTTCTGCTAAGCCGTATGAAAGACGAAGAAGAAGAAGAAATGTTCTTGAGATTGAGGTTCCCTGAGGTTCTTGTGCAGAAATCAATTTGCAATTTTCGAAATGACGTAATCCACCCCAGAATACTCGGTGAGCATGCGCACAAACCTTTATAACCGGCAGTTTGGGGCACCATAAAGTATATCACACGTGAGTAAAATAAGGATTGTTACCTAAAATGGCTCACAAAGCTTCTAAAAACGTAAAAGAAGCGAAAAATACTTGGAAACGTTCCTGAAAGAAAGGGCTGTGTCTGTGCACAACGAAAGACTTGGAGAACTCCCTCATTCCATATTTATCTGTTTAATACCAGCCGATCCAAAGAGGAGGTTATTATGAGTGAGCTTCACTCAAAGAACAGATATGGCCACGACCTGGTGAGCTGGTGTTACAAATAGCATCAGGAAACGAGGACTGTGTATCCAACAGGCATCTCCCTTCAAGGGTAATTCTAAAAAATAATTATAAAGGGTAATTCTAAAGGGTAATTCTAAATGGTAATTCCAAACGGTAATTCTAAAGGGTAATTCTAAAGGGTAATTCTAAATGGTAATTCCAAACGGTAATTCTAAAGGGTAATTCTAAATGGTAAATCTAAAGGGTAATTCTAAAGGGTAATTCTAAAGGGTAATTCTAAAGGGTAATTCCAAAGGGTAACTCGAAAGTGTAATTCTAAAGTGTAATTCCAAAGGGAAATTCTAAAGGGTAATTCTAAAGGGTAATTCTAAATGGTAATTCCAAACGGTAATTCTAAAGGGTAATTCTAAATGGTAAATCTAAAGGGTAATTCTAAAGGGTAATTCCAAATGGTAATTCCAAACGGTAATTCTAAAGGGTAATTCTAAATGGTAAATCTAAAGGGTAATTCTAAAGGGTAATTCTAAAGGGTAATTCTAAAGGGTAATTCCAAAGGGTAACTCGAAAGTGTAATTCTAAAGTGTAATTCCAAAGGGAAATTCTAAAGGGTAATTCTAAAGGGTAATTCTAAATGGTAATTCCAAACGGTAATTCTAAAGGGTAATTCTAAATGGTAAATCTAAAGGGTAATTCTAAAGGGTAATTCCAAATGGTAATTCCAAACGGTAATTCTAAAGGGTAATTCTAAATGGTAAATCTAAAGGGTAATTCTAAAGGGTAATTCTAAATGGTAATTCCAAAGGGAAATTCTAAAGGGTAATTCTAAAGGGTAATTCTAAATGGTAATTCTAAAGGGTAATTCTAAAGGGTAATTCTAAATGGTAATTCCAAACGGTAATTCTAAAGGGTAATTCTAAATGGTAAATCTAAAGGGTAATTCTAAAGGGTAATTCCAAATGGTAATTCCAAACGGTAATTCTAAAGGGTAATTCTAAATGGTAAATCTAAAGGGTAATTCTAAAGGGTAATTCTAAATGGTAATTCCAAACGGTAATTCTAAAGGGTAATTCTAAATGGTAAATCTAAAGGGTAATTCTAAAGGGTAATTCCAAACGGTAATTCTAAAGGGTAATTCTAAATGGTAAATCTAAAGGGTAATTCTAAAGGGTAATTCTAAAGGGTAATTCCAAACGGTAATTCTAAAGGGTAATTCTAAATGGTAAATCTAAAGGGTAATTCTAAAGGGTAATTCTAAAGGGTAATTCCAAAGGGTAATTCTAAAGAGTAATTCTAAAGTGTAATTCTAAAGGGTAATTCTAAAGTGTAATTCTAAAGGGTAATTCCAAAGGGTAATTCTAAAGAGTAATTCTAAAGTGTAATTCTAAAGGGTAATTCTAAAGTGTAATTCTAAAGGGAAATTCTAAAGGGTAACTCGAAAGTGTAATTCTAAAGTGTAATTCCAAAGGGAAATTCTAAAGGGTAATTCTAAAGGGTAATTCTAAATGGTAATTCCAAACGGTAATTCTAAAGGGTAATTCTAAATGGTAAATCTAAAGGGTAATTCTAAAGGGTAATTCTAAAGAGTAATTCTAAAGTGTAATTCTAAAGGGTAACTCGAAAGTGTAATTCTAAAGTGTAATTCCAAAGGGAAATTCTAAAGGGTAATTCTAAAGGGTAATTCTAAAGAGTAATTCCAAAGGGTAATTCTAAAGAGTAATTCTAAAGTGTAATTCTAAAGGGTAACTCGAAAGTGTAATTCTAAAGTGTAATTCCAAAGGGAAATTCTAAAGGGTAATTCTAAAGGGTAATTCTAAAGAGTAATTCTAAAGGGTAATTCTAAAGGGTAATTCTAAAGGGTAATTCTAAAGGGTAATTCTAAAGGGTAATTCTAAAGGGTAATTCTAAAGGGTAATTCTAAAGGATAATTCAAAAGGGTAATTCTATTGTGTAATTCTAAAGGGTAATTATGAAGGGTAATTCTAATGTATCATTCTAAAGGGTAATTCTAAAGGGTAATTCTAAAGGGTAATTCTAAAGGGTAATTCTAAAGGGTAATTCTAAAGGGTAATTCTAATGTGTAATTCTAAAGGGTAATTCTAAAGTGTAATTCTAAAGGGAAATTCTAAAGTGTAATTCTAAAGTGTAATTCTAAAGGGTAATTCTAAAGGGTAATTCTAAAGTGTAATTCTAAAGGGAAATTCTAAAGGGTAATTCTAAAGTGTAATTCTAAAGGGTAATTCTAAAGGGTAATTCTAAAGTGTAATTCTAAAGTGTAATTCCAAAGGGAAATTCTAAAGGGTAATTCTAAAGTGTAATTCTAAAGGGTAATTCTAAAGGGTAATTCTAAAGTGTAATTCTAAAGGGTAACTCGAAAGTGTAATTCTAAAGTGTAATTCCAAAGGGAAATTCTAAAGGGTTTGCCGTATGTATCATTCTAATGTATCATTCTAATGATATTCTAAATTCTAAAGTAATTCTAAAGGGTAACTCGAAAGTGTAATTCTAAAGTGTAATTCCAAAGGGAAATTCTAAAGGGTAATTCTAAAGGGTAATTCTAAAGGGTAATTCTAAAGGGTAATTCTAAAGGGTAATTCTAAAGGGTAATTCTAAAGTGTAATTCTAAAGAGTAATTCCAAAGGGTAATTCTAAAGGGTAATTCTAAAGGGTAATTCTAAACGGTAATTCTAAAGGGTAATTCTAAAGGGTAATTCTAAAGGATAATTCAAAAGGGTAATTCTATTGTGTAATTCTAAAGGGTAATTATGAAGGGTAATTCTAATGTATCATTCTAAAGGGTAATTCTAAAGGGTAATTCTAAAGGGTAATTCTAAAGGGTAATTCTAAAGGGTAATTCTAATGTGTAATTCAAATGTGTAATTCTAAAGGGTAATTCTAAAGGGTAATTCCAAAGGGTAATTCTAATGTATAATTCCAAAGTGTAATTCTAAAGGGTAATTATAAAGGTTAATTCTCAAGGGTAATACTAATGTATAATTCTAAAGGGTAATTCTAAAGGGTAATTCCAAAGAGTAATTCTGAAGAGTAATTCTGAAGGGTAATTATAAAGGGTAATTCTAAAGGGTAATTCTAATGTATAATTAGAAAGGGTAATTCTAAAGGGTAATTCCAAAGGGTAATTGTAAAGAGTAATTCTGAAGGGTAATTATAAAGGGTAATTCTAAAGGGTAATTCTAATGTATAATTCCAAAGTGTAATTCTAAAGGGTAATTCGAAAGGGTAATTCTAAAGGGTAATTCCAAAGGGTAATTCTAAAGAGTAATTCTGAAGGGTAATTCTAAAGGGTAATTCTAATGTATAATTCCAAAGTGTAATTCTAAAGGGTAATTCGAAAGGGTAATTCTAAAGGGTAATTCCAAAGTGTAATTCTAAAGGGTAATTCGAAAGGGTAATTCTAAAGGGTAATTCTAAAGAGTAATTCTGAAGGGTAATTCTAAAGAGTAATTCTAAAGTGTAATTCTAAAGAGTAATTCCAAAGGGTAATTCTAAAGAGTAATTCTAAAGGGTAATTCTAAAGAGTAATTCTGAAGGGTAATTCTAAAGAGTAATTCTGAAGGGTAATTCTAAAGAGTAATTCTAAAGTGTAATTCTAAAGAGTAATTCCAAAGGGTAATTCTAAAGAGTAATTCTAAAGGGTAATTCTAATGTGTAATTCTAATGGGTGATTCTAATGGGTAATTCTAAAGGGTAATTCTAATGGGTAATTCTAAAGGGTAATTCTAAAGGCTAATTCTAAAGGGTAATTCTGAAGGGTAATTCTAAAGGGTAATTCTAAAGGGTAATTCCAAAGGGTAATTCTAAAGGGTAATTCAAAAGGGTAATTCTAAAGGGTAATTCTAAACGGTAATTCTAAAGGGTAATTCCAAACAGTAATTCTAAAGGGTAATTCTAAAGGGTAATTCTAAAGGTTAATTTTAAAGGGTAATTTTAAATGGTAATTTTAAAGGGTAATTCTAATGGGTAATTCTAAAGGGTAATTCTAAACGGTAATTCTAATGGGTAATTCTAAAGGGTAATTTTGAAGAGTAATTCTAAAGGGTAATTCTAAAGGGTACTTCTAAAGGGTAATTCTAAAGGGTAATTCTAAAGGGTAATTCTGAAGGGTAATTCTAAAGGGTAATTCTAAAGGGTAATTCTAAAGTGTAATTCTAAAGGGTAATTCTAAAGGGTAATTCTTAAGGGTAATTCTAAAGGGTAATTCTAAAGGGTAATTCTAAAGTGTAATTCTAAAGGGCAATTCTAAAGGGTAATTCTAAAGGGTAATTCTAATGGGTAATTCTAATAGGTAATTCTAATGGGTAATTCTAAAGGGTAATTCTAAAGGGTAATTCTGAAGGGTAATTCTAAAGGGTAATTCTGAAGGGTAATTCTAAAGGGTAATTCTAAATGGTAATTCTAATGGGTAATTCTCAAGGGTAATTCTAAACGGTAATTCTAAAGCTTAGTTCTAATGGGTAATTGTAAAGGGTAATTGTAAAGGGTAATTCTAAAGGGTAATTCTAAAGGGTAATTCTAAAGGGTAATTCTAAAGTGTAATTCTAAAGTGTAATTCTAAAGGGTAATTCTAAAGGGTAATTCTAAAGGGTAATTCTAAAGGGTAATTCTAAAGGGTAATTTTAAAGAGTAATTCTAAAGGGTAATTCTAAAGGGTAATTTTAATAAGTAATTCTAAAGTGTAATTCTAAAGGGTAATTCTAAAGGGTAATTCTAAAGGGTAATTCTAAAGGGTAATTCTAAAGGGTAATTCTAAAGGGTAATTCTAAAGGGTAATTCTGAAGGGTAATTCTAAAGGGTAATTCTAAAGGGTAATTCTAAAGTGTAATTTTAAAGGGTAATTCTAAAGTGTAATTCCAAAGGGTAATTGTAAAGGGTAATTCTAAAGTGTAATTCTAAAGGGTAATTCTAAAGGGTAATTCTAAAGGGTAATTCTAAAGTGTAATTCTAAAGGGTAATTCTAAAGGGCAATTCTAAAGGGTAATTCTAAAGGGTAATTCTAAAGTGTAATTCTAAAGGGTAATTATAATGTGTAATTCTAATGTGTGATTCTAATGGGTAATTCTAAAGGGTAATTCTAAAGGGTAATTCTAAAGGGTAATTCTAAAGGGTAATTTTAAAGAGTAATTCTAAAGGGTAATTCTAAAGGGTAATTCTAAAGTGTAATTCTAAAGGGTAATTCTAATGTGTAATTTTAAAGGGTAATTCTAAAGTGTAATTCCAAAGGGTAATTGTAAAGGGTAATTCTAAAGTGTAATTCTAAAGGGTAGTTCTAAAGGGTAATTCTAAAGGGTGATTCTAAAGGGTAATTCTAAAGGGTAATTCTAAAGGGTAATTCTAAAGGGTAATTCTAAAGGGTAATTCTAAAGGGTAATTCTAAAGTGTAATTCTAAAGGGTAATTCTAATGTGTAATTCTAATGTGTGATTCTAATGGGTAATTCTAAAGGGTAATTCTAAAGGGTAATTCTAAAGGGTAATTCTAAAGGGTAATTTTAAAGAGTAATTCTAAAGGGTAATTCTAAAGGGTAATTCTAAAGGGTAATTCTAAAGGGTAATTCTAAAGGGTAATTCTAAAGGGTAATTCTAAAGGGTAATTCTAAAGTGTAATTCTAAAGGGTAATTCTAATGTGTAATTCTAATGTGTGATTCTAATGGGTAATTCTAAAGGGTAATTCTAAAGGGTAATTCTAAAGGGTAATTCTAAAGGGTAATTTTAAAGAGTAATTCTAAAGGGTAATTTTAAAGAGTAATTCTAAAGTGTAATTCTAAAGGGTAATTCTAAAGGGTAATTCTAAAGGGTAATTCTAAAGGGTAATTCTAAAGGGTAATTCTGAAGGGTAATTCTGAAGGGTAATTTGAAAGGGTAATTTTAAAGTGTAATTCTAAAGGGTAATTCTAATGTGTAATTCTAATGTGTGATTCTAATGGGTAATTCTAAAGGGTAATTCTAAAGGGTAATTCTAAAGGGTAATTCTAAAGGGTAATTCTGAAGGGTAATTCTAAAGGGTAATTCTAAAGTGTAATTCTAAAGGGTAATTCTAATGTGTAATTCTAATGTGTGATTCTAATGGGTAATTCTAAAGGGTAATTCTAAAGGGTAATTCTAAAGGGTAATTCTAAAGGGTAATTTTAAAGTGTAATTCTAAAGGGTAATTCTAAAGGGTAATTCTAAAGGGTAATTCTAAAGGGTAATTCTAAAGGGTAATTCTAAAGTGTAATTCTAAAGGGTAATTCTAAAGGGTAATTCTAAAGGGTAATTCTAATGGGTAATTCTAATAGGTAATTCTAATGGGTAATTCTAAAGGGTAATTCTAAAGGGTAATTCTGAAGGGTAATTCTAAAGGGTAATTCTAAAGGGTAATTCTAAAGGGTAATTCTAAAGGGTAATTCTGAAGGGTAATTCTAATAGGTAATTCTAATGGGTAATTCTAAAGGGTAATTCTAAAGGGTAATTCTGAAGGGTAATTCTAAAGGGTAATTCTAAACGGTAATTCTAAAGCTTAGTTCTAATGGGTAATTGTAAAGGGTAATTCCAAAGGGTAATTCTGAAGGGTAATTCTAAAGGGTAATTCTAAAGGGTAATTCTGAAGGGTAATTCTAATAGGTAATTCTAATGGGTAATTCTAAAGGGTAATTCTAAAGGGTAATTCTGAAGGGTAATTCTAAAGGGTAATTCTAAACGGTAATTCTAAAGGGTAATTCTGAAGAGTAATTCTAAAGTGTAATTCCAAAGGGTAATTGTAAAGGGTAATTATAAAGTGTAATTCTAAAGGGTAATTCTGAAGGGTAATTTGAAAGGGTAATTTTAAAGTGTAATTCTAAAGGGTAATTCTAATGTGTAATTCTAATGTGTGATTCTAATGGGTAATTCTAAAGGGTAATTCTAAAGGGTAATTCTAAAGGGTAATTCTAAAGGGTAATTCTGAAGGGTAATTCTAAAGGGTAATTCTAAAGTGTAATTCTAAAGGGTAATTCTAATGTGTAATTCTAATGTGTGATTCTAATGGGTAATTCTAAAGGGTAATTCTAAAGGGTAATTCTAAAGGGTAATTCTAAAGGGTAATTTTAAAGTGTAATTCTAAAGGGTAATTCTAAAGGGTAATTCTAAAGGGTAATTCTAAAGGGTAATTCTAAAGGGTAATTCTAAAGTGTAATTCTAAAGGGTAATTCTAAAGGGTAATTCTAAAGGGTAATTCTAATGGGTAATTCTAATAGGTAATTCTAATGGGTAATTCTAAAGGGTAATTCTAAAGGGTAATTCTGAAGGGTAATTCTAAAGGGTAATTCTAAAGGGTAATTCTAAAGGGTAATTCTAAAGGGTAATTCTGAAGGGTAATTCTAATAGGTAATTCTAATGGGTAATTCTAAAGGGTAATTCTAAAGGGTAATTCTGAAGGGTAATTCTAAAGGGTAATTCTAAACGGTAATTCTAAAGCTTAGTTCTAATGGGTAATTGTAAAGGGTAATTCCAAAGGGTAATTCTGAAGGGTAATTCTAAAGGGTAATTCTAAAGGGTAATTCTGAAGGGTAATTCTAATAGGTAATTCTAATGGGTAATTCTAAAGGGTAATTCTAAAGGGTAATTCTGAAGGGTAATTCTAAAGGGTAATTCTAAACGGTAATTCTAAAGGGTAATTCTGAAGAGTAATTCTAAAGGGTAATTCTAAAGGGTAATTCTAAATGGTAATCTAAAGAGCATTTCTAAAGGGTAATTCTAAAGGGTAATTCTGAAGGGTAATTCCAAAGGGTAATTGTAAAGGGTAATTATAAAGTGTAATTCTAAAGGGTAGTTCTAAAGGGTAATTCTAAAGGGTGATTCTAAAGGGTAATTCTAAAGGGTAATTCTAAAGGGTAGTTCTAAAGGGTAATTCTAAAGGGTGATTCTAAAGGGTGATTCTAAAGGGTAATTCTAAAGGGTAATTCTAAACGGTAATTCTAAACGGTAATTCTAAACGGTAATTCTAAACGGTAATTCTAAACGGTAATTTTAAAGTGTAATTCTATTGGGTAATTCCAATGCATAATTGTAAAGGGTTTCACTCATTTCTCGGCTTTGCCTATTTCATATTAAAAATGCCAAACTGAACCACTTCCATGGGACGTGGGTGAGGTTTATTTTATTATTAGCGGCTGTTCCACATTGCTAATCCTGGCCTGCGCACGTGGCCTCCAGGCATTAGTGCTTCCCCTTTGTGTCATGTTGTATTTTATTTTGGTGGTCCAAGGTTCATGGAGGGGCACTTCTGCACAAATTACATCTAAAACAGACATTAGTTGACTTCAGTGCACTTTTCCATGAAGCACAAGCATTTTCGTAGTCAATGGACAAGCTCATCCGCACTTGCGTTTTAAACCTGTCTCTGAGCATCCCAGGGCTTCAGATGGGAAAATCAAAAGGCCAACCGGATTTGTTTTACCAAAATTCCAAAGTAGTCTACATGGGGGATCTGAGGAAACTAACAACCAAACATCTCATGCGCAATGGGCCTGTGAAGACATGGATCGATTAGTATTTCCAGCTCCGCCATGCAATCCTTTCACGCTCCTTTTGGTGAGAGGACGGACACGACGGCTGGAATCGTGTGCCATCCTTTGTTACTGCATGAATCGATTCACAAGAAGTTTCTGTAAACCCCTTTGATCGATTAATTTGACATGTCTCTATATTAGCCATCGATTTTAATAATGTATTAAAATACATTTTTATTACATTATTAAAATGTCCTTGTATTCTGTCCTTGTATAAAAGTGAGTTACCTATAAAATCGTCAAAACGACCAACGTCATAGTCCCATACCATGACCTTCAGCCAGCACTGCTTGAGTTCAGCTGCCTGAAATTCGAATATAAACTCCTGTTGGATGAGAGACACAGATATATATGGATTTAAGGTCGACAATCGATGATATTTGACACATATAATTAATCAAAAGAGGTTAAATGGCTAGACAAGAAACACGACACACCATCAACAGACTCATTCCTGGAATTACTTAAATTATAGACAAGTGATCAACATGGAAATTCCAATTCAATCATTCCTTGATACTTGGATGATGTCATCATGAGGAAAAAAACATTCCCAGAAGACTATCTAGTCTAGACTATACGAGAGAAGTTTGAGGGTGTGTGTGCCACCATTTTTCTCAAAGTTGGCTGAGTGTATCTTCGTCAAAATTTCAGAGGTTCATAAGTGAATGCTGAGGGATGTTTCAGGCAAAAAAGAGTTTTTGAACATTTTGAATATAAAGTTAGATTTTTTTTTTTGAATTGCTCTATTGTGCCTAAGTCCTTGTAGCTATGTGAAAGGTAATATTAAATGATCCCTGACCCCATTTCTTAGTGGGTGTAGGGAAGTGTTTTAAGCCACCCCCTACCCCAGAAAATAGACCGGGAAGCACCGGGCACCACTGCTCGTATCCTATATATACATATACAGCGTGTATCAAAAAAAAAGAAGCTAATCCGAATTCAAGGGGTTAATATGCAAAGGTTATGTATTTTGACAATTTACATGTGGTTTACGAATTAAGAGGAGATCCTCAGCTTTCCATTGATAACTTCCATGCATCATTGATGTCACACATGACCGAGTACATGTTCATTGAAAATGACAAGTTCAAATCGCATTTTTACAAGTTTGGCTAATCGATGCAAGTTAGGATAATTGGTGCAAAATGAACGTCAGATGTGAACTTTTCTCAGGAATGATTGGCCTTTATGCACCCACACCTTCAACATGTCCACCTCCCCTTTCAACACAAAGCTCACAGCGGCGGAGCATGCCCTGAACTGCTCGTCTCACCATAGCCGGGTCATTGCGCAAAGCATCCACTTCATGTCGAATACGGCCCTGCAATTCGTCAAGATCACGGGGAGGAGTTACGAACACCTTGTTCATTAAATGTCCCCAAAGGAAGTAATCACATGGTGTGAGGTCAGGTGATCTTGGCAGCCATTCCACTGCATGGTTGAGGGCAAAGACTCGGTCTCCAAAGAGTTCCCTCAGTCGATCTCGGACAGCGATAAGATGATGTGCTGGGGCGCCGTCTTGGGCCCACCAGAGATATCTGAAGACACCACGAACCTGTCACTCAAAGTTCTCCTCCAGCTGTGGTAAAACTTCATCATTGATCATCTGCAGATACCTGTTACCATTGACATTCCTTTGAAAGAAAAATGGTCCGATCACCTGACCACTTCCACAAAGTCCCAACCAAACAGTCCACTTTTGTCGATTCATGTTGGTGTCAAAATTAAATTCCGGGGGTTGTCCTGTCGGTGCATATTCAAGAACATTATAGGTATTGACCTTGCCGTCCATGGTGAAAGCAGCTTCGCCGCCGATAATGAGATACCGCAGGAAATTGACATCTGCTTCGCAACGTGCTGTCAACCATCCGGCAAGCACCAGCCTCCTGGCAAAATCCCCTGGCGTAAGTTGATGCCGGATGTGAATCCGATATGGATGTTGGTGGAGGTCCAGTCTTGTGATTCGGTTGAATGTTGCCAAAGGCAATTCCGCCCCATTTGGTCTTGCGCTGGTATCCATAGGATGCTCCAAAACTTGCTGCCTTAAGGCTGCAATGTTCATTTCCGATCGCCCAGAGCGCCTCCTACCAGAATTCCCCTTGTTGCGGTTGAAGCTCGTGCCATGCTCTTGGTATTTTCCAACATTCGCCCAGATGGTTTTGGCTGCTGGAGGCTCCCGTTCTGGGAAACGTTCCCTGAACGCATCACGAGTTCACTGCAAACTTCCAGTTTGGTGAAAGGTTGTAACTACGAAGGTCTGCTGTTCGTTGAACCACGAAGGTTGTAAGTTGAACCATCTTTTCAATGACTCAGACTGTCTCTAAGCCCATACAATGTAGGCCCATCTTAAATACCCATCTTAAACAAAGGATGATGCAACCGACGATTACCAGACCAGCTTAACAATTTTACATAATCAACTTGGCAGTCGACAATCAATGCGTCCATTTCAAACTGTCTTGCACCGATTAGCCAAACTTGTAAAAATGCGAATTGAACTTGCCATTTTCAATTAACATGTATTCGGTCATGTGTGACAGCAATGATGCATGAAAGGCATCAATGGAAAGCTGAGGATCTTCTCATAATTAGTAAACCACATGTAAATTGTCAAACTAAATAACCTTTGCATATTAACCCCTTGAATTCGGATTACCTTTTTTTTGACACGCACTGTATAAGAGACCTATTGTCTGTTTGTACCTCCATGAAACACAGAAATGCTCCTTGGAGAGAATTTTTTTTTATTAAGTAGAAGTGCTTCAAATGAATCCAAAATTCCAGTAAAATTATATTTTTTTCAATCAGACAAAGAATTGAACCCAGGCAGTGTATAGGCAACAGACCGCTGCCTTAATCACTTCTGAATTTTTTCTTTACTGCACTGTAGAAATCTACAGCCTCCCATTTCTGAGCTCTTTCAATGAGCGTAGGAATAAAAGGCTTCCTTATTTATATCGTGGCATTTTACAACAGGCTTCTGCTAATAAAGCACACACACACATACACACACACACACACACACACAAACACACACACACATGTACATATACACACACATACACACGTGCACATACATACACATACACATATATACACACACATGCACACACACATACATACATACACACACACATACACATACATACATACATACACACACACACACATATACATATACACACACACACACACACATGCAAACACACACACACACACACACACACACATGCAAACACACACACACACACACACACACAAACACATGCACACACACTTACACACTGATCCTTTTAGTAACAGAAGATTATTTCATTTTTTATGATTTCACATGCAAACACACACACACACACACACACACACACACACACACACACACACACACACACACACACACACACATACACGTATACATACATACACACACACACACACAGACACACGCACACACACATGCATACACACATATACATATACACACACACACACACACACATATACATACACACACACACACACACACACACACACACACACACACACACACACACACACACACACATGCAAACACACACACACACACACACACACACACACACACACACACACACTGATCCTTTTCGTAACAGAAGATTATTTCATTTTTTATGATTTCCCTCAGTTGTATCTTTCTCGCACAAGTTTCATAATTGTCGTGATGATGATGAAGCTTAGTCCGGATGACGAATCAATTAAGGCAGAACTGGCACTGTCCAAGACCGGTGTGCGAACGGGAATTGCGAAAACCCGCATGAACATTCATATAAATAACGTGATGATGTTTGCATTGCTCTGGTCCTTGACAATCAGTTCTTTTTCTCTGAACGTTCATAGCTCATACTTACTTTCACAACATTCCCAAGTACGGGTATATAACCCATATGGACAATTTCATGTCCTTGAATAAGGAGTTGAGGAAGAAGTGAAAGAAGCGTTTACCTGCACAAACTCTGGGTTGAGGGTTCGTTTCTTCACAACTGTTTTTCGCTTGCCCCGACGACCCAAACCAGGCCCCAAAATTCTGGTAAGGGAATGTTAAAAGTGGGGAAGAGGAGAAGGGATAGAGAAAGTTCGTTGCAGACAGTTTCAGGTTATTTGTAAACACAGGTTTTATTATCAAGTCGGATTTTTTTAACACACTATTTTTGAACTTCTTGCACAAAGTTGATTTAAAATAAATAATTATATTTCATTTATTCATTTCAATCATTCATTCATTTTTCATTATTCATTATCTTCCTAACTGTTCCACCATTAGACTGTTTAATGATCTTTCGTTCAATTAGACCCTTTCATTTGTTGATTAAAAACGGTTTTAATTTGCTTGCCCCCTTTATTGTCATCATATATATTTATGTCATAATTAGACCTCTTTATAACCACTGACTGACTGATTAATGTTCGGTACCTTTCAGGGGTCGTAGAAAGCTGAATTTTGGCGTGGCGACAGACATTGAAGCGGTACAGCTGTCACAGAACCGTCGGAAAGCGTCCGTAAATGAAAATTTACATAAAAAACCGTAAACACAAGTTTAAAAAAAATTAACAAAAAACCTCAATCAATATCCAGCATTTCAAAATTGCAATTTCCATAACTATAAACTGTGAAATAAAAGTCTCAATGAAAATTGAGGTAAAAAAAAAACCAGAAACACATGTAAAAAAAATCAAAAACCTCAATCAACATCTGGCATTTGAAAATTGAAATTTCTTTAACTGTAAACTTTGAAATAAACATGACAATAATGTCCATAAATGAAAAAAGAAAAAGCGTCCGTATTTGAAAATTTACATAAAAAACTGTAAATGCGTCCATAAAAATAAACAACAATCTATATCTCGCATCTGAAAATTGTAATTTCTTTAATTGTAAACTTTGAAATAAACATGACAATAATGTCCATAAATGAAAAGAGAAAAAGCGTCCGTAATTGAAAATTTACATAAAAAACTGTAAATGTGTCCGTAGAAAAAAAAAACTCAATCTATATCCAGCATTTGAAAATTGCAATTTCTTTAACTGTAAACTTTTAAATAAACATGACAATAATGTCCATAAATGAAAAGTGAAAAAGCGTCCGTAATTGAAAATTTATGTAAGAAACTGTAAATGCGTCCGTAAAAAAACAAAACTCAATCTATATCCAGCATTTGAAAATTGTAATTTCTTTAACTGTAAACTTTTAAATAAACATGACAATAATGTCCATAAATGAAAAGTGAAAAAGCATCCATAATTGAAAATTTATGTAAGAAACTGAAAATGCATCCGTTAAAAAAAAACTTCAATCGATATATAGCATTTGAAAATTGTAATTTCTTTAACTGTAAACTTTTAAATAAACATGACAATAATGTCCATAAATGAAAAGTGAAAAAGCGTCCGTAATTGAAAATTTATGTAAGAAACTGTAAATGCGTCCGTAAAAAAGCAACTCAATCTATATCTAGCATTTAAAATTGTAATTTCTTTAACTGTAAACTTTTAAATAAACATGACAATAATGTCCATAAATGAAAAGTGAAAAAGCATCCGTAATTGAAAATTTATGTAAGAAACTGCAAATGCATCCGTTAAAAAAAAACTTCAATCGATATATAGCATTTGAAAATTGTAATTTCTTTAACTGTAAACTTTTAAATAAACATGACAATAATTTCCATAAAAGAAAAGAGAAAAAGCGTCCGTAATTGAAAATTTACATAAAAAACTGTAAATGCATCCGTAGAAAAAAAAAACTCAATCTATATATAGCATTTGAAAATTGCAATTTCTTTAACTGTAAGCTTTGAAATAAACATGACAATAATGTCCATAAATGAAAAGTGAAAAAGCGTCCGTAATTGAAAATTTATGTAAGAAACTGTAAATGCGTCCGTAAAAAAAACAACTCAATCTATATCCAGCATTTGAAAATTGTAATTTCTTTAACTGTAAGCTTTCAAATAAACATGACAATAATGTCCATAAATGAAAAGTGAAAAAGCGTCCGTAATTGAAAATTTATGTAAGAAACTGTAAATGCGTCCGTAAAAAAAACAACTAAATCTATATCTAGCATTTAAAATTGTAATTTCTTTAACTGTAAACCTTTAAATAAACATGACAATAATGTCCATAAATGAAAAGTGAAAAAGCGTCCATAATTGAAAATTTATGTAAGAAACTGTGAATGCATCTGTTAAAAAAAAACTTCAATCGATATATAGCATTTGAAAATTGTAATTTCTTTAACTGTAAACTTTGAAATAAACATGACAATAATGTCCATAAATGAAAAGAGAAAAAGCATCCGTAATTGAAAATTTACATAAAAAACTGTAAATGCATCCGTAGAAAAAAACAACTCAATCTATATATAGCATTTCAAAATTGCAATTTCTTTAACTGTAAACTTTTAAATAAACATGACAATAATGTCCATAAATTAAAAGTGAAAAAGCGTCCGTAATTGAAAATTTATGTAAGAAACTGTAAATGCGTCCATAAAAAAAACTCAATCTATATCTAGCATTTGAAAATTGCAATTTCTTTAACTGTAAACTTTTAAAGAAACATGACAATAATGTCCATAAATGAAAAGTGAAAAAACGTCCGTAATTGAAAATTTATGTAAGAAACTGTAAATGCGTCCATAAAAATAAACAACAATCTATATCTCGCATCTGAAAATTGTAATTTCTTTAATTGTAAACTTTGAAATAAACATGACAATAATGTCCATAAATGAAAAGAGAAAAAGCGTCCGTAATTGAAAATTTACATAAAAAACTGTAAATGCGTCTGTAGAAAAAAAAAAACTCAATCTATATCTAGCATTTGAAAATTGCAATTTCTTTAACTGTAAACTTTTAAATAAATATGACAATAATGTCCATAAATGAAAAGTGAAAAAGCGTCCGTAATTGAAAATTTATGTAAGAAACTGTAAATGCGTCCGTAAAAAAACAAAACTCAATCTATATCCAGCATTTGAAAATTGTAATTTCTTTAACTGTAAACTTTTAAATAAACATGACAATAATGTCCATAAATGAAAAGTGAAAAAGCGTCCATAATTGAAAATTTATGTAAGAAACTGAAAATGCATCCGTTAAAAAAAAACTTCAATCGATATATAGCATTTGAAAATTGTAATTTCTTTAACTGTAAACATTGAAATAAACATGACAATAATGTCCATAAATGAAAAGTGAAAAAGCGTCCGTAATTGAAAATTTACATAAAAAACTGTAAATGCGTCTGTAGAAAAAAACAACTCAATCTATATCTAGCATTTGAAAATTGCAATTTCTTTAACTGTAAGCTTTTAAATAAACATGACAATAATGTCCATAAATGAAAAGTGAAAAAGCGTCCGTAATTGAAAATTTATGTAAGAAACTGTAAATGCGTCCGTAAAAAAAACAACTCAATCTATATCCAGCATTTGAAAATTGTAATTTCTTTAACTGTAAGCTTTTAAATAAACATGACAATAATGTCCATAAATGAAAAGTGAAAAAGCGTCCGTAATTGAAAATTTATGTAAGAAACTGTGAATGCGTCCGTAAAAAAAACAACTCAATCTATATCTAGCATTTAAAATTGTAATTTCTTGAACTGTAAACTTTTAAATAAACATGACAATAATGTCCATAAATGAAAAGTGAAAAAGCGTCCATAATTGAAAATTTATGTAAGAAACTGTGAATGCATCCGTTAAAAAAAAACTTCAATCGATATATAGCATTTGAAAATTGTAATTTCTTTAACTGTAAACTTTGAAATAAACATGACAATAATGTCCATAAATGAAAAGAGAAAAAGCGTCCGTAATTGAAAATTTACATAAAAAACTGTAAATGCATCCGTAGAAAAAAACAACTCAATCTATATATAGCATTTGAAAATTGCAATTTCTTTAACTGTAAACTTTTAAATAAACATGACAATAATGTCCATAAATGAAAAGTGAAAAAGCGTCCGTAATTGAAAATTTATGTAAGAAACTGTAAATGCGTCCATAAAAAAAAACTCAATCTATATCTAGCATTTGAAAATTGCAATTTCTTTAACTGTAAAGTTTTAAAGAAACATGACAATAATGTCCATAAATGAAAAGTGAAAAGCGTCCGTAATTGAAAATTTATGCAACAAACTGTAAATGCGTCCATAGAAAAAAAAAACTTCAATCAATACATAGCATTTGAAAATTGCAATTTCTATAACTGTAAACTGTGTAATAACAATCTCAATGAAAATTTACGTAAAAACCGTAAACGCATCCATTAAACAAAGAAATAAATAAATAACCTAAATTGATATCTAGCAGCAGGTCGGTGATGCTTGCCTATAATCATAAAGCTTCTATTTATTATGTACCTACGTACGAAGCACAGTTTGTTATTGCTTACGCAATGTGTAAGCATTCCCCATTAGTATAATCACGATTTCACAAGCTCACTTGGAGTTATTAAGAATAATTATTGAAAACAATCCAGACCAATTTTGGATAGTATCAGTTCGAACAGACTGAAAATGATCCAATTATAGAAATAATTAATTTTGATGATTGTGAAGAATTGGCGTGCATTGGATGTTTGAGACGCCGATGGGATTTCTTGCTAATCCTGCTTTGCTCATTTTAGATTGCCTTTTGCTTTCGAATGAACCATCTGGTGCGAACCTCAGCATTGCCATCAAGCATCACAAAGTTGGATCTGTGATGGATAAAATCACTTTTTGTTAAACATAGTGAGTAAGGATTGGATGGATATCTCCTGCAATGATGGGTACAAACTGAGAAAGGGGGAAAATGTGAAAACCTACACTTCTTCAAAAAGCGCACATGTCCCCAGATATATATTTGTCATGCACAAGTCCCCAGACATCTGGTAAGATGCCTGAAGAAGCAAACTATTGAGGATTGTTTAAAAGCAAACCTACGTCCATCCTATCACGCAGGAGATGCTACCGAGACCTTGCAGTATCAATGGAAGCAAGGTAGGTGGTCTACATTTTGATCTACACATGCCGGCGCTGCATATTGTTGCGGATATGGGATTTGCATCCATCCTTATCCGCTTGTAAATATTCCCCTATTTCCTCAATACTTCCCAACCATCCCCAAACCCCATTCCCTAGTCCCATTTTCTGTAAACAACACTCTGTAGACCCGACCTCCCCCTATTTCCCCCATTAAATGTCGTGCCCAGGTTCACCGCATCTCATGTAAGACAACTATAGGACATCTTGCTAGTTATTCTTAGTCTATGTCAGTTAAGGACTCGTTTCCATTAATTCTGACCCTTCGTTGCACCAGAATGTGATTGTATGGCACCGTTAGGAAGTTTAGGACCTCCCAATACCTCCCCGCAGCTCTTCCTCACAGTTCAACAACAACAACAACAACAACAATAACAACGAGCGCAGGAAATGCGCGTCTTCACTCCGGCTTGGTTGGTAGGGGGTGTTGGGAGGGCACCAGGCCTTCCCAACGAGCCGCCATCAAACATGTGCTCGACGGGGTTACCAAATAGGGGCTCCCTGTCAGCTCCTCGTCAAGGGCGGAGCCCGGTAACCCCCGCACCCAATGGAAGCGGCGGACCGGCCCCAGTGGGGCGGAACCAACCAGCCGAGGGCGTGTCACTCCCCGCTGAGCATGCGCAGTGAGAGGGGGGTGACGTCAGATGCGCGCTGAGCTTGAAGCAAGAAAGACGTCCCCTCCGAGCGCTGTGAGACCTCCCCGCATCTTCTGGACCATGCTTTATCCTGTCCCCGAGCCAAGGTGCACCTTGTGCTATCGACCTACCTGTCCCTTCCTGCCATCAATCCCTGTGTAAGTCTGCCTTGTTCCGTTTGTCTGTGGTCTGTCTGGGATAAGATAAGATGGTAATTAAGTGCCCATCTCTTCTGTGTCTTTACCTCACTGCCTTGTAATCTACCCCTTTTCTCCACCACTGTAATTATACCCTCCTCCGGAGGTCTTGAGAACTGTACCCCTTGCGTCGTTTCCTCTTTCCCAGTCGTCGTGTCCTTTCTATCATTGATTTGGCATAGCGCGATTTGGCCAACGTCTGGGTGAATCGGGTGAGTTGGGTAAGAATCGGGGGAACTGTTCGGTCGCGGTAATACCAACCGCTCGGTAAATAACATCTTTAACCGCGTCCGCAACAATTGGTGTCTGGGAGTGAGATACGGACCCGAAGCGCGCTTAACGCGCTCAAAATTACAAGTCACCGAAATTTGATTTTGTTTTACAAAAAAAAAAAACCCGAATTTTGAATGTCGCGCTATGGGAGATCAAGACGGCTGGGTTCCGGTAGAGGAGAGTGAGGCAGGGTCGATCCAGGACCAAATTGAGGGACATGAGGAGAGCGAAGCAGTGAGGGCGGCAGGTTCGCAAAATGGCGTCCTCGCGCACGAGGTTACGGGCGCGCAAAATGGCGCCTCGCAGATGGCTACGGCGATCGCGCCCGCGACCGTAGCAGCACCGCTGGTGGATTTGAAACTTTTTTTAATACAAATGAAGGCCCTTATGGCCCAGAATAGCGAGAAATTGAGGGAGGACATGGGGGCCAATAGCCAACGGTTAGAACAAAGGATGGGGTCCAACAGCGAGAAATTGAGGGAGGACATGGGGGCCAATAGCCAACGGTTAGAACAAAGGATGGGGTCCAATAGCGAGAAATTGAGGGAGGACATGGGGGCCAATAGCCAACGGTTAGAACAAAGGATGGGGTCCAATAGCGAGAAATTGAGGGAGGACATGGGGGCCAATAGCCAACGGTTAGAACAAAGGATGGGGTCCAATAGCGAGAAATTGAGGGAGGACATGGGGTCCAATAGCGAGAAATTGAGGGAGGACATGGGGGCCCAGATCGGAGGGTTAGGGAGTAGAATAGAGGGATTAGGAAACAAATTTGAGGGATTAGACAATAGATTAGGGGAAATACAGGAGGGGTTAACGGGGGTAGAAAACAGAATGGCCGCTCAAGAGAATCAAATGGAAGGGATGAAAAAGGGGTTAGAGGGGTTAGAAAACAGTATGGAAGGCAAATTGAGGGACATGAGGGACCAAGCGGAAAAGGAAGTCAAACAAATGGGGCAGCAGATAGAGGGGGTCAGAATGGGGGTAGAAACTAAATTGGATGCTCACAGGGAGGAAATGGAGCAGATGAGGGTGGCATCTGGGCAGGAGATGCAAGTGATGGGAGAGGAGATCAGAAGAGGTGTGAGTGAGGAGGTCGGAGGAGTGTTAGGGAGTCGGAGGAGCGAGGAGGTGAGGCACTGTAAGGAGCGCATGGAGAAGGAGGTGAGAAAGGGGACTGTAAAATTGCAAGGTGGTATAGAGGAGTTGACGCTGGGAGTAGAACAGCTGACAGTGGGACAAAAGGAGTTGGGGGACCAGGTAAAGAAGAACACAGCGGTAATAGAGGGTTTAAAATCGACACAGAAGGAGATGAAAAAGGACGTAGGGGTAATTAAAAAAGAGTGTCAGACGGTACATGAGGACCTGACGAGGAAAATGAACAAGGTGGTAGAGGTGATGGAGGTTAAAGAGCGGGAGGTGCGGGAGCACATAGAAAAAAATAAGGTGGAGTTAGAGGAAGAACTTAAGGGGGCGCACGAGGAGATGAAGGAGGTGAAGCAGAAATTAGAAGAAGTGGAAGAAGGGGTGAGCGAAATTAAGAAGCGACGGAGAGAGGATAAGAAAGAGATAAAAGAGGAAGTAAAAGAATTGGTCCAAAGTCTGTGTTCGGATCGTGATGATGTGCTCATTAACCGGATGAGGGATTCGCAGGTGATGGAGGAGCAGCGAAGAGAAAGAGGACCCGGTGTAAGTGGTGACCAATATGGTCGTGCGTGTGATGCGCCAGGTGATTTAATAAGCTTGGGGGTCGAGATGGACCCGGATGTTCGTGAGAGGCCAAGAGTGAGGTGTATGGCTGGTCCGGAATGTATGGAACGAGGGTGCGAGCGAGAGGGTCCGGTGATAGGAGAGGTGCGAGGTGTGAGTGAGCAAGGTTGTGGTGGTATGGAATGGGTAGCGGGTTGCGGAAGCGTGACCCATGCATCGACACCAACAGGGGTAGTTTTTAGAGGGACAGGGGAGGCACGGGAGCCCCTTGGGGGTAATGTACTGTGGGGGCCCGGCCGGTTCGGCCCCGCGCTGACCCCGCAAGGGGCGACGCACGGGGTCCGGCAGGCGGGCAACGACTCACATACGAGGTGGTCCCACAAGGTCCCACTCACGCCGTATGACGGCAAGAGTGATCTACGCGCGTACCTGGCGCAGTTTGACTGTGTGTGTAAGGGCAACGGTTGGGGTGAGGACGAAGGTGGAGTACACCTGGTGGCCGCATTGCGCGGCGCGGCGGCGGAGGTGCTGACGGCATTACCACCGGGTGCTCTCACCCTGCCAGCCCTCCGCGACGCCCTAATTAATCGATTCGGCATTGAACAGCAGAGCGAGCTTGTTAAAGCTCAGCTCGCGCTGCGAAAACGCACGCCCTAGGAAGCCATCGGGGAACTTGCCCACGACATTCGCCACGCAGTGGGGATCGCACATGCTAACATGGCAGCGGATTGCCGGGAAAGCCTGGCGCTGGACCATTTTATCCAGGCCCTCCCGGATATTGAGCTCCGGCAACCGCTCGCCATGTGGCGCCCGCAGACTCAGACGCTGCAGCCCGTTGGGAAGCAGCGAGGCCCCTGGCCCAGGGGAGCAAGCGTCACGCAATGGCGGTCCGCCAGGTGGGACCCCCGATGGAGGGAGGACCCCTTAGGGGGCCCGCCCCCAACGTGAGTCCTGACCTGGCGGGCATGGTCCCGAGGCTGGTGGACCAGCGCCTGGCGGGACCTGAACCATGGCAGGCGGCCCCGGAGGTGGCCCGCGGTGGACTACGAGCGGGTAATCCAATTCGGACCTTCAGGGGGGGAAATTTGGAATTCCGGAGACAAGCACCTTATCAGGTGAGGTGCTATACTTGCAACCGTCCGGGTCACCTGGCGCGGCACTGTCGGGCCACGCGCCGGGATGATCCCCGGCGGTTGAGGTCCTCAACTCCGCCCAGGGGGGAGTGGGTTAGCCGACCCCAGACACCCCCCCCCCCTGCCAGACCCCAGGAAACTAGAAGGTGTCGGGCACGTAGGGCGGTGTTCGGCAGAAGAGGATGGAGGAGAGCCCTCATTGATGCGACAGGTCATTTATTGTGGCCAAATTGGAACCAGTAGCCTGATAATCAGATGCAAAATTGCCGGCGTGGGGGTAGACGCCATAGTAGACACAGGAGCTAGCGCCACGATCATCAGCCCTGTGGTCCTTGATTCGAGTGCAGGTGGCTGGGATAAGATCCAGCGCCTGCAAAATTATAGTTTGCAACTTGCTACCGGGGTAACGGCCCCGATTATAGGGCGTGGTTCTGTGACCCTCAAGTTAGGGTCGGTAAGGAGGGAGATAGATGTTTGGGTGGCGGAGGTATGCGACCCATGTTTAATAGGGTTGGATTTGTTGACTGCCAGCGGTTGTAAAATCGACTTGTGCCGGGGGATCCTGCAGGTGGGAGTAGAAGAGCTGCCGTTAGGGGGAGTGAGCACGGCCGAGAGAGCGGAGCTGGAGGCTTCCGAGGCCGTGACCATTCCTCCAAGGGCCGAGGCGATAGTGCCGGCCCGATGGGCAGCTCGCCCAACATGGCAGGAGTCCTGCGGCCTGGTCGAACCGGTGGCAGCGCAGTCCATACCGGGTTTAATCGTGGGCCGCACCCTTGTAAAAACGGACGGACCGGTAGTGGCCGTCCGAGTAATAAATATAAGTACAGAACCACGCACTATAGTAAGGGGCACGAGGGTAGCTGGCTGCACCCCAGTTGAGGAAGTCGCGACAGTGAGGGGCGAGAACGTCCAGCCGAGCCGGCCCCAGGGGGAGCCTTCAATAAGAAGTAGGAATTGGCCCGATCCCATTTGCGAGATGGTAAATCGTAGTAGCGTAGAGTTGGGAGGTACCCAGAGGGAGGCCTTACACAAACTGGTTGGGTCCCATTTGGACCTCTTCTCCCTGTCCACCGAGGATATTGGACGTACGGGCCTGGTGAAACATCAGATCCACACCGGTGAGGCCCGGCCTATTCGTCAGGCCGCCCGACGGCTCCCTTGGAGCAAGAGGGCGGAAGCTGACGAGCAGGTTGAAAAAATGCTCGACGCAGGCGTGATCGAGCCCTCGGGAAGTCCTTGGATGTCACCTGTTGTGCTGGTCAAAAAGAAGGATGGGACCACGCGGTTCTGCGTGGACTATCGCCAGCTAAACAACGTGACACTCAAGGACTCATATCCCCTGCCAAGGATTGATGACACCCTCGATGCCGTTGCGGGCTCAAATTGGTTCTCAACTTTGGACCTCAAGAGTGGGTATTGGCAGGTGGAGATGGATAGGGCAGGGAAGGAGAAAACGGCATTTTCCACAGGTAAGGGACTGTATCAGTTTACTGTGATGCCGTTTGGTTTGTGTAACGCCCCCGCCACCTTTGAAAGATTGATGGAACATGTACTAGGCGGCATGCCATGGCAATCATGCCTGGTGTACCTGGATGACGTCCTAGTACATGCCAAAACGTTCCCCCAGGCAGTAGCTAATTTGGACCAGGTGTTTAGGTGCCTCAGACAGGCAGGGTTGAAACTGAGCCCCAGTAAATGCACCTTGTTTGCCAAGGAGGTGGCCTATTTAGGCCACGTCATCGGTTGCGAGGGGGTAAAAACGGACCCAGACAAAATTAAAGCGGTAGAGGAGTGGCCCGCACCACGTACCATCAAAGAGGTGCGGGGATTTTTGGGACTCTGCTCCTACTACCGGCGCTTCGTGGCGAAATTTGCGGAGTTGGCTCGGCCCCTTCACCGCCTTACGGAGAAGGGGACGAGATTTAATTGGACAAGGGAGTGCCACGAGGCCTTCCAAAAATTGAAGGGGTGTCTAACATCCGCACCCCTTCTAGCTTACCCCACTAGCAACGGGGCATTTACCCTGGACACAGATGCGAGCCAGGAAGGATTGGGCGCAGTTTTGTCTCAGACACAGGAGGGCGTGGAGAGAGTGATTGGTTACTATAGTCGGGCCTTAAGTAGGCCCGAGCGAAATTATTGTGTCACTCGCAAAGAGTTATTGGCTATGCTGGCTGCCATGAACCATTTCCACCCGTACTTGTACGGGCGGAAATTTTTGGTTAGAACTGACCATTCCTCCTTGCAATGGCTCCTTCGGTTCAAGGAACCGGAGGGCCAAATTGCAAGGTGGTTGGAAAAGTTGCAGCAGTACGATTTTGATGTGGCCCATAGGGCCGGGAAGGCCCATGGTAATGCGGACGCACTCTCTCGGCGTCCTTGTCTGGGGGAAAACTGCAAATTTTGTGCGAGACACGAGGAGAGGGAACAATTGGGCGATTCGGACCCGACCCTCGTTGTCCGTGCAACCCGGGTGAGAGGGCCAATTTTGCCACTAACCGCAGATGAGGAATTCGGAACTTTGGCTTGGAGCGTGGCCCAGCGGGAGGACCCCGTACTGGGGCCGGTGCACGAATGGGTGAGATTGGGGCAAAGACCTAATGGGGAAGAGGTCACCCCCCTCGGGGCACAGACCAAGGCATATTGGGCTCAGTGGAAAACCCTGGAATTGAAGGATAACATCTTGTATCACAAGTGGGTGGAGGTTCCCTCTGATAAAACTTCCTGGCTGGTGGTAGTCCCAAATAAATTTAAGACCGATATATTGCAACAGGTGCATGGTACCCGCCCCGGCGGCCATTTGGGCAGGACAAAGACGACATCGCAGGTACGCCGGAGGTTTTATTGGGTGAATATGGGGCGCGACATACAGGACTGGTGTCGGAGATGCGACGCCTGTACTGCCAAAAAGGGACCAGCACGGAGGATGAGGGCCCCCCTTCAATTACACCAGGTGGGGGCCCCCCTAGAGTGGGTGGCCATGGATATCCTAGGCCCACTACCCCGCACCTGCCTAGGTAATAAGTACATCCTCGTTGTGATGGACTACTTCACCAAGTGGCCGGAGGCCTACGCCCTCCCCAACCAAGAAGCAGGGGTGGTAGCGCAGGCCTTCGTGGAAGGATTTGTGTGCCGGCATGGGATTCCGCAGGAGTTGCACACCGACCAGGGACGAAATTTTGAGAGCAAATTGCTAAAAGATGTGTGCAGTCTCCTGTCAATTCGGAAAACAAGAACAACGCCTTTATGACCTCAATCTGACGGGATGGTGGAAAGATTCAACCGAACTTTAATCCAACAACTGGCACTGTTCACCGCCACCCGTCAGGATGACTGGGACGAACATCTCCCTTATTTGCTCATGGCCTACCGAACCAGCCAGCACGGGGCCACCGCATGCAGTCCAGCGTTGCTTATGTATGGGCGGGAGTTACGGGCTCCCGCCGACTTGCTATGCGGTCCCGTGCCAGACACAGTGGTTAACCCGCCGAGGGAGGGGTACACACGTCACCTAGAGGAAGGCATGGAGCTAGTCCATGCCTTCGCCCGCCGCCAACTCCATCTGGCGGGGGAAAAGATGAAGCGCAGGTACGACCACCGGAGCCAGGGGAGTCAGTACACTCCGGGGATGAAGATTTGGTTCTTCAATCCCCGGAGGAGGAAGGGTAGGTGCCCGAAACTCACCTCTCCCTGGCAAGGCCCGGGGGTCGTCCTGTCGCAAGTCTGTGACGTGGTAGTAAAAATCAAAATGGGGCCACGAGCCCTCCCTCGGATCGTCCACGCCGACCGGATAAGGCCTTACACCGGCGAGCAGGCACCCCCGTGGATTGCCTCAGCTTTAGATGCCGAGGCGGGACCCAGTACCTCTGAATAAGGGGGGCTTATTAGTGCCAGAGGCCTGGGGGATTGATGAGCGATGGGCCCGGTGGGTAAGGGTGGCATCCCTGCCACCCTTCCCATGATTGGGGGAAAATGCGCTATAGTATATGGGGTGGCTATGACAACCGAGCCAGGGAGGGCTTGGATAATGATAGGGACTAGAGGTGACTATAGGTGACCAGATTTAAGTAAGAGACTTGGTACCTGTAGTGGGGACGTAGTAGCTTAGAGTTTGATAATGACGTGGGAGCGCTGAGTGTAAGGGAAGACGGAGGAGCGCGAGTTTTAGAAGGGAGTAGACAGAGCAGATGATGCAGTGTGAATGGAAGTGCTGGTGAGCAGCTTCAAATGAGGCATCGGTGAGGCAATGCTCCGAGGTGTGTGTGAGTGTACAAGTGATGAATGAGAGAGCATTGCGGATGAGTGTCATGGTGAGTAGTGAGTGTTGTGGATCAGCGCGAATGCGCTTGGGGGAGAGAAGGGTGCAGGCAGCACCAAGTATGAGAGCACAGGTGTGCAAGTACAGGTGGGTGGAATATATGGAGCAGAGAATGAGTGGTGTGGAGAGAGTTGGAGTAAGTGGTACGGAGTGGTGTGCATGGTGCGAAGGTGTGGATGGGGGAAGAGTGGACCCCTTTCACGAGTACCCGGGGCGGGTAGTGTAAGTGTTAGTTAGAGGGTATAGGTAAATTGTGGTTGGATATTGGCATCTGTGGTGCGAGGTGAAAGAATGGTATTTGGATGGGTGCATTAGTGTTGTGGAAATGGCTGGGCGTGTAGCCTGTTAGTGTGTGTAGTTGGTTTGGGCACTCCGCCACTGTGAGGATGTCGGCCAGGTGAGGCCGCAGGTGGGCTCTGGGAGCCGGTAGTTGTTGTGGATGGGGCCCGAGGATCCGGAGGACGGACCCGGGTGGCCCAGTGCCAGAGGGCACCGAGTGGGGTGACAGAGCCAGGAGGGGCCTTCCCCAGTTAGTTAGGTTAGGGTGAGGAGCTAGGTAAGCTCGGGTGGCAACTGCAGTGGTGGAGGTGTGCAGGTGGGTAGACCTGTTGGGAGAGCTACACGTCGCAGCCCAGAAATTGTGCAAGGGCACCGGGAGATGAATCGGGGGAGTGAGACCCCAAATTGAGAAACACCACAGTTTGGTCAATGGGAATTGGTTTTTAGAACCAATAGTGTAAGTTGGCCAATGGATTGGTAGGGAAAGACCCCGGGTAGTGTAAAGTGTGCTAATGTCATTTAGGAAATAGTTAGGATTGATGAACCTGTCGCACCATACACAGCCACTTACCTGAGGTGATGATGATGACTCCACACCTGTGTTTTCTTTGTTTTGTGTTGCAGGAAATGAAAATTGCTGTTTGGATTTGTGAGACGCATCACGACGTGGATGAGACATTGGGGTGATTCCATCTCTCCCTCCTTAGGAGGGACTGATGATGAATTGGTGATGGCAAATTTTGATGTTGAGTTGGAGATGGCAAATTTTGATGAGAGTTGGAAATGGCAAATTTGATTGGTTAGGAGGGAGAGAAGACGAATTTGGTTTATGGGAGGAACGGGGAAGACAGTAGGGACGTTTGTTGATGTGTAAAGTAGATGTTTATGGGTAGTGTTGTGTTTTGTGGATACAGTAAGGGGTAAGGGAGGGGCAATGTAGGTTACCTGGTGGGGAGGGGTGGGGGGGGGGGGCGTACGGTAGGAACGTACCTGTCTCACCTGGTTCCCATGTGCCCCCAGTGTGCATTGCCTTGTATTGCGTGCACTTTTGCGCCCTTACCACCTTACTCACTTGACTTCTTTTGTCTCCCACCTCCGAGGATCTGGCTTTGGGGCAGAGAGAGAGGAGAGAGAGGTGCTGGCTCCGCAGTTGTGGGCCTGTACTTCCGCTGCTTGCTGCCTGGATCGATACACCATATGGACCGCAATTTTTGTGGCCGCCCACAATGGACCGCAGTTCTTTTGCGGTCAAGCACCACCCGTGGATGGACCTGGGTCAACGTGGCACCTATGCCATACAGGTGAACCACTTTTAGTTGGCCCCCTGACGGCCACAATTAAGAAATGGACGCGGTTGGCGCCTTTCTTTATTTCTAAAGAAGCCAGAAGGCCAAGTGCACTCCATGAAGGCAAGACCAGCGGCAGAAAATCGGCCGGCTGTGACACCACCGGTGACCATGGACACTTGATGGTGCATTGTTATTGAACACTTTATTGGTGCACTGGATGGTGCTGACTGTACATAATGGGGTGGTGCTTTTGGTGCTTGGACGGGGTGCTCTGCACATTATTAAAGGCCGTAGGGCCACAGGGCACTCGTGGGTTGGTGTATCGATGCTGGCATGCGTGCTCTCCCTATGCATAACATCTGCACGTGTTCCTCAAAGAACAGGTCCTGGATCGTAGTGTAAATATCAGTGTAGTCTTGTATAAATAATGCTCCCTACCGGCTGTATGTTTAGTTTGAGGATGCTTTCCGCGATTCGGTTATCCTGTGGGTGTGTTTCTGTTAGGAGAAGGGTGCAACGTCGCAGGGGGACATATTTACTCATTTGTGAACATCTGTAAAACTGTCGCACTCAGGGTTGAGTTAATAGTAGAGGGAACTACATCTGAGTGCCACACTAAAGTAGGTAAAAATTTATCGGGTCGGGCCGCCCCGAGGTAGAGAAGGGTGCAGTGTTGCGGATATGGGATTTGCATCCATCCATATCCGCTTGTAAATATTCCCCTATTTCCTCAATACTTCCCAACTATCCCCAATCCCCCATTCCCTAGTCCCATTTTCTGTAAACAACACTCTGTAGACCCGACCTCCCCCTATTTCCCCCATTAAATGTCGTGCCCAGGTTCACCGCATCTCATGTAAGACAACTATAGGACATCTTGCTAGTTATTCTTAGTCTATGTCAGTTAAGGACTCGTTTCCATTAATTCTGACCCTTCGTTGCACCAGAATGTGATTGTATGGCACCGTTAGGAAGTTTAGGACCTCCCAATACCTCCCCGCAGCTCTTCCTCACAGTTCAACAACAACAACAACAACAACAACAACGAGCGCAGGAAGTGCGCGTCCTCACTCCGGCTTGGTTGGTAGGGGGTGTTGGGAGGGCACCAGGCCTTCCCAACGAGCCGCCATCAAACATGTGCTCGACGGGGTTACCAAATAGGGGCTCCCTGTCAGCTCCTCGTCAAGGGCGGAGCCCGGTAACCCCCGCACCCAATGGAAGCGGCGGACCGGCCCCAGTGGGGCGGAACCAACCAGCCAAGGGCGTGTCACTCCCCGCTGAGCATGCGCAGTGAGAGGGGGGTGACGTCAGATGCGCGCTGAGCTTGAAGCAAGAAAGACGTCCCCTCCGAGCGCTGTGAGACCTCCCCGCATCTTCTGGACCGTGCTTTATCCTGTCCCCGAGCCAAGGTGCCCCTTGTGCTATCGACCTACCTGTCCCTTCCTGCCATCAATCCCTGTGTAAGTCTGCCTTGTTCCGTTTGTCTGTGGTCTGTCTGGGATAAGATAAGACGGTAATTAAGTGCCCATCTCTTCTGTGTCTTTACCTCACTGCCTTGTAATCTACCCCTTTTCTCCACCACTGTAATTATACCCTCCTCCGGAGGTCTTGGGAACTGTACCCCTTGCGTCGTTTCCTCTTTCCCAGTCGTCGTGTCCTTTCTATCATTGATTTGGCATAGCGCGATTTGGCCAATGTCTGGGTGAATCGGGTGAGTTGGGGAAGAATCGGGGGAACTGTTCGGTCGCGGTAATACCAACCGCTCGGTAAATAACATCTTTAACCGCGTCCGCAACAATATAAATGCTTTGTTTGCTGAAAAAAAATCTCTCAACCTGGCAGAGTTTGCCCAGGTGCCACATGCCATTATAAGCTAATTGGGAGAAATGATCACCGCTTGATATTTGACTGGTATGGCTAAAGGTCCCGAAGATTACAACTCTCCCAGGAAGTGATCACAAATTTATTTATTTTAAAATGAGGATTTGGCTGGACACCTTGCCTGGACAAGCAGGTAAATATCACAGAAGTCAAAGTAATGATGAGATTTGGGTTCCACACTTTATCTGGTGGAAAAACTTCTGATATTCTGCCGATCATTTAACAGGAGTGCTGTCTCAGGCTCTTTGTAAAAAAAAAAAATGCCTTCAGGAAGTATTCACACCCCTTGACTATTTTCACATTTTATTGTGTTGCAGCCTGAATTTAAAATGGATTAAATTGAGATTTTTTTGTCACTGATCGACACATTATACCCAATAATGTCAAAGTGGAATTTTTTTTAGAGATTTTTACAAAATAATTAAAAATGAAATACATAAATATCTAATTTACATAAGTATTCAACCCCTGAGTCAATACTTCGAAGAAGTGCCTTTGCAGAGATTCGAGTCTTCTTGGGTATGTCTATATCAGCTTTGCACATCTGGATTTGAGGAGTTTCTCCCATTCTTCCTTACAGAGTTGATCAAGCTCTGTCAAGTTGGATGGGGAGCGTCTGTCGATTGGATGTCAAGTAGGATGGGGGATCTCGATGGGATAGAAACAGCAATCTTCAACTCTTTCCACAGATTCTCAATGGAATTCAAGTTCGGGCTTTGGCTGGGTCATTCAAGGACCTTCACATTCTTGTTTTGCTGTATTGCTTTGGCTGTATGATTGGGGTCATTGTCCTGTTGGAACATAAATATTCGCCGCAGTCCAAGGCCTTTTTCACTCTGAAGCAGGTTCTCCTCAAGGATTTGACTGTATTTGGCTCCATTCATTGTTCCCTCTCTCCTTGGAACTCTCCTCGTCACTGCCTGCTGAAAAGCATCCCCATAGCATGATGCTGCCACCACTTCACGGTAGGGACAGTGTTAGGTGGGTGATGAGCAGTGCTCGGTTTCTGCCAGACGTAGCACTTTGCATTCAGGCCAAGGAGTTCAATTTTCATATCATCAGAACACAGAATCTTTTGCCTCATTCTCTCAGATTCTTTCACGTGCCTTTTTCCAAACATCAGGTGTGCTGTCATGTGCCTTTTTATCAAGAGTGGCTTCCGTCTGGCCACTCTCCCATAAACACTAAATTTGTGAAATCCAATGAATGGAGCCAATCAAGACTCTCTGCTCACCTTCACTCCTTCATTCCTCTTTACTCCCACCTCTGGAACAAACCCCCTCACTCTCTTCAATCCCACTCCTCCCTCCAGGTCTTTAAAACAGCTGTTCACCACCATATTTATCTTCCCCCATCCAAAACCTTGATCTCTTCTACCCCCGTTAATTCACCCCAGATCCACTTTTTTTTGAAATCTCGACTTCTTTCTTTCCTGGAAGTCCTAGCAGTGTACATGTGTTTTCTACCTCTCCCACCCCCCACCGCCCCCACCTTCCCATGCCTCCTCCCCCCACGCCCTCTCCCTCCCACAGATCTTCCGATGTCTCTGTTCTCTGCTGTTGTACACGTGTGCTTCCCTCTCTCTCCCCATCTTGTCTCCCGCTCCCTTTATTGTATGTTTTGTGTGTCGGTTTTTTTTTTTGTGATTGATGTTAGCTCTTACATGAGCCTCGATCTTGTATACCAACAACAACAACAAAAAAATGCTGCAGAGACTGTTGTCCTTCCGGCAGGTTCTCCCATCTCAGCCAAGGAACTCTGTAGTTCTGTCAGAGTGGACGTTGGGTTCTTGTTCACCTCCCTGACCAAGGTCCTTCTTGCCTTGCAACAGTTTGATCGGACGGCCAGCTCTAGGAAATCTGGGTTGTTACATATTCTTTCCATTTCCTAATGATGGAGCTTACTGCGCTCTTGGGAACTTTCTACACTCTAGAAATTGTCTTGCACCCTTCCCCAGATCTATGCCTCCTCACGATTCTATCTTGGAGTTCTATGGACAGTTCCTTGGGCTTCATGGTAGAGTTTCTGCTCTGACATGCACTGTCAACTGTGGGACCTTCTATTGAAAGGTGAGTCTCTTTCTAAATTGTCTAATCAGTTGAATTGGCCACAGGTGGACTCCTATCAAGTTGTGGAGACATCTCTAGGATGATCAAAGGAAATCGCTGAGCTCAATTTGGAGTTTCATAGCAATGGGGTTAAATACTTATTGAAAGACATTTCAGCTTTTCAGTCTTTATTAATTTGTAAAAAAATCTCTGTGATGAAATCGGAAGAAGTAGAAGAGGCGTGTTGCGGGGCAGAATAAACATATCTGTCTGCCATGAGCGGACGCCTGCTGATGTAAGCGGATCTAAGTATTTAACCAGCTGAGAGAGTCGACACTGCGAGTTCTGAGAGATCTTGGTGAGATGTGATTACGAGCTTTGACTAGTGATTTAGATTGTTTAGTTCTTTTTATAAACAGTCTTGATGTGCCTTCAGTTGCTTTGTGGAGCTAATAAGATGACTGCTGTGTTTATATAGGTGAACGCCAGGTCAGATTTATACAATAAAGCCTCATATTCTGCAGAGAGGTCTTTGGAGTCTAATTACACTACAGTCTCAAAGAAAATCCACTTTGACATTATGGGCTGTGTATGCATAGATCGGTGAAACAAAATCTCACGTTTATCCATATTAAATTCAGGCTGTAACACAACAAAATGTGAAAAACGTCTAGGGGTGTGAATACTTTCTGAAGGCGCTGTATTCATGGTGTGGCCATCAGCACAATGAGACGCAGGGTTATCTACGGTGGATTAAATATCATGCATCTAGTCGAGGTACTTTCCAGGTTCCTCGCAGGAACAACTACCCACTTGTAATGGGAAAAAGGAAGTGGTAATTTCATCAGAAGCCACATGATTATTACATGCTAGAGGGTCATGACAAAGAGTGCACCGTACTATCAATGCAAACATTAACATGTCCAAACAGAATGTCCTGACCTCCTGTTTGAGGTATACGGCATTCATCTAATTATTGTGGAAACAGTGAAAAAAAAGAAAAAAAAGAACAAAAGCCATGAAGATACTTCATAACAAGAATGCTCAAAAAGAATAATGACTTCAGGCCTACTACAATTGTGGATGAAATTACTCAGCTGATAAAATATGAGAGGCTCACTGTTTTAAAGTTAAAATTACAATCCGTCTTATCTTCTTTATCAAGGATGAATGTGACATTTGCTGCATTCTGTGAAGCCGACAAATAAGAAGCTGTTGAAAGAGATATCTCTCCAAAGACAACAACCCCTAAAGGTAAGAAGACACTCATTTTGCTGATCTGGATTCATGAATCGACATGCTGATGTTAGTCAGTCGAGATTCAAAAGATTTACATCAGCTGGACCTGAGCCTATACCAATGAACCTACATTCGCCAGATAGAGAGATTAATGAATTTGAAGGCTTAATTTGAATCACAAACCTCTCCGCACTAATGTAAAAATTCCACACATACGTCTTTTAAGTAAACATTTAAGGTCTTACTTTTCAAGCAAAACGATAAAGATGAAGGAAATGAAGGAAGGAGAGAAAAGAGGAGAAGGGAGAATGGGGAGTGGGGGAGGAGAGAGAGAGGACAGAGACAGAGAGATATCAAATGAAAAGGCTGAGCTTACAGCTTCACATAAGGATCAGAATAACCGTTTGGATCCATTGCAGCAAGATGGGCGCAGCGAACAACGCAGACATGTAGGCCCCAATGTGCAGACAGGGTCGAACGTGTGGCCAGACTCTGATTGGTAGAGAAGGGCGCCCTTGTGGACACAGTTGAACAGGCAGGCACGTAGCAAAGGGAAATCAGAATACGTCCCCGTTCCTCGGGCCATGCGGTACGACGCTCTAGCTTGGGAAACGTGGGTAAGCGCTGGATTAGACGCTAACACAAGAAGAGTAGCAGACATGCTTATGATTTAAGGTGTGGACAGGAATACCTGACATACCGACTGTTTAGCATAGGTGACTGAGTAAACAAAAAAAAAACCTGGCATACCGACTGTTTAGCATAGGTGACTGAGTAAACAAAGAAAAACCTGACATACCGACTGTTTAGCATAGGTGACTGAGTAAACAAAGAAAAACCTGACATACCGACTGTTTAGCATAGGTGACTGAGTAAACAAAGAAAAACCTGACATACCGACTGTTTAGCATAGGTGACTGAGTAAACAAAGAAAAACCTGACATACCGACTGTTTAGCATAGGTGACTGAGTAAACAAAGAAAAACCTGACATACCGACTGTTTAGCATAGGTGACTGAGTAAACAAAGAAAAACCTGATATACCGACTGTTTAGCATAGGTGACTGAGTAAACAAAGAAAAACCTGACATACCGACTGTTTAGCATAGGTGACTGAGTAAACAAAGAAAAACCTGACATACCGACTGTTTAGCATAGGTGACTGAGTAAACAAAGAAAAACCTGATATACCGACTGTTTAGCATAGGTGACTGAGTAAACAAAGAAAAACCTGACATACTGACTGTTTAGCATAGGTGACTGAGTAAACAAAGAAAAAACCTGACATACCGACTGTTTAGCATAGGTGACTAAGTAAACAAAGAAAAACCTGACATACCGACTGTTTAGCATAGGTGACTGAGTAAATAAAGAAAAAACCTGACATACCGACTGTTTAGCATAGGTGACTGAGTAAATAAAGAAAAAACCTGACATACCGACTGTTTAGCGTAGGTGACTAAATAAACAAAGAAAAACCTGACATACTGACTGTTTAGCATAGGTGACTGAGTAAATAAAGAAAAAACCTGACATACCGACTGTTTAGCATAGGTGACTGAGTAAACAAAGAAAAACCTGACATACTGCCTGTTTAGCATAGGTGACTGAGTAAATAAAGAAAAAACCTGACATACCGACTGTTTAGCATAGGTGACTGAGTAAACAAAGAAAAAACCTGACATACCGACTGTTTAGCATAGGTGACTAAGTAAACAAAGAAAAACCTGACATACCGACTGTTTAGCATAGGTGACTGAGTAAACAAAGAAAAAACCTGACATACCGACTGTTTAGCATAGGTGACTAAGTAAACAAAGAAAAACCTGACATACCGACTGTTTAGCATAGGTGACTGAGTAAACAAAGAAAAACCTGATATACCGACTGTTTAGCATAGGTGACTGAGTAAACAAAGAAAAAACCTGACATACCGACTGTTTAGCATAGGTGACTAAGTAAACAAAGAAAAACCTGACATACCGACTGTTTAGCATAGGTGACTGAGTAAATAAAGAAAAAACCTGACATACCGACTGTTTAGCATAGGTGACTGAGTAAACAAAGAAAAAACCTGACATACCGACTGTTTAGCATAGGTGACTAAGTAAACAAAGAAAAACCTGACATACCGACTGTTTAGCATAGGTGACTGAGTAAATAAAGAAAAAACCTGACATACTGACTGTTTAGCATAGGTGACTGAGTAAACAAAGAAAAAACCTGACATACCGACTGTTTAGCATAGGTGACTAAGTAAACAAAGAAAAACCTGACATACCGACTGTTTAGCATAGGTGACTGAGTAAACAAAGAAAAACCTGATATACCGACTGTTTAGCATAGGTGACTGAGTAAACAAAGAAAAAACCTGACATACCGACTGTTTAGCATAGGTGACTAAGTAAACAAAGAAAAACCTGACATACCGACTGTTTAGCATAGGTGACTGAGTAAATAAAGAAAAAACCTGACATACCGACTGTTTAGCATAGGTGACTGAGTAAATAAAGAAAAAACCTGACATACCGACTGTTTAGCATAGGTGACTGAGTAAACAAAGAAAAACCTGACATACTGCCTGTTTAGCATAGGTGACTGAGTAAATAAAGAAAAAACCTGACATACCGACTGTTTAGCATAGGTGACTGAGTAAACAAAGAAAAAACCTGACATACCGACTGTTTAGCATAGGTGACTAAGTAAACAAAGAAAAACCTGACATACCGACTGTTTAGCATAGGTGACTGAGTAAACAAAGAAAAACCTGATATACCGACTGTTTAGCATAGGTGACTGAGTAAACAAAGAAAAAACCTGACATACCGACTGTTTAGCATAGGTGACTAAGTAAACAAAGAAAAACCTGACATACTGACTGTTTAGCATAGGTGACTGAGTAAACAAAGAAAAACCTGATATACCGACTGTTTAGCATAGGTGACTGAGTAAACAAAGAAAAACCTGATATACCGACTGTTTAGCATAGGTGACTGAGTAAACAAAGAAAAACCTGATATACCGACTGTTTAGCATAGGTGACTGAGTAAACAAAGAAAAAACCTGACATACCGACTGTTTAGCATAGGTGAATGAGTAAACAAAGAAAAACCTGGCATACCGACTGTTTAGCATAGGTGACTGAGTAAACAAAGAAAAACCTGACATACTGACTGTTTAGCATAGGTGACTGAGTAAACAAAGAAAAACCTGGCATACCGACTGTTTAGCATAGGTGACTGAGTAAACAAAGAAAAACCTGACATACCGACTGTTTAGCATAGGTGACTGAGTAAACAAAGAAAAACCTGATATACCGACTGTTTAGCATAGGTGACTGAGTAAACAAAGAAAAACCTGACATACCGACTGTTTAGCATAGGTGACTGAGTAAACAAAGAAAAACCTGACATACCGACTGTTTAGCATAGGTGACTGAGTAAACAAAGAAAAAACCTGACATATCGACTGTTTAGCATAGGTGACTGAGTAAACAAAGAAAAACCTGGCATACCGACTGTTTAGCATAGGTGACTGAGTAAACAAAGAAAAACCTGACATACCGACTGTTTAGCATAGGTGACTGAGTAAACAAAGAAAAAACCTGACATACCGACTGTTTAGCATAGGTGACTGAGTAAACAAAGAAAAACCTGACATACCGACTGTTTAGCATAGGTGACTGAGTAAACAAAGAAAAACCTGACATACTGACTGTTTAGCATAGGTGACTGAGTAAACAAAGAAAAACCTGACATACCGACTGTTTAGCATAGGTGACTGAGTAAACAAAGAAAAACCTGACATACCGAATGTTTAGCATAGGTGACTGAGTAAACAAAGAAAAACCTGACATACCGACTGTTTAGCATAGGTGACTGAGCAAACAAAGAAAAAACCTGACATACCGACTGTTTAGCATAGGTGACTGAGTAAACAAAGAAAAACCTGACATACCGACTGTTTAGCATAGGTGACTGAGTAAACAAAGAAAAAACCTGACATACCGACTGTTTAGCATAGGTGACTGAGTAAACAAAGAAAAAACCTGACATACCGACTGTTTAGCATAGGTGACTGAGTAAACAAAGAAAAACCTGACATACCGACTGTTTAGCATAGGTGACTGAGTAAACAAAGAAAAACCTGACATACCGACTGTTTAGCATAGGTGACTGAGTAAACAAAGAAAAACCTGACATACTGACTGTTTAGCATAGGTGACTGAGTAAACAAAGAAAAACCTGACATACCGACTGTTTAGCATAGGTGACTGAGTAAACAAAGAAAAACCTGACATACCGAATGTTTAGCATAGGTGACTGAGTATACAAAGAAAAACCTGACATACCGACTGTTTAGCATAGGTGACTGAGTAAACAAAGAAAAAACCTGATATACCGACTGTTTAGCATAGGTGACTGAGTAAACAAAGAAAAAACCTGACATACCGACTGTTTCGCATAGGTGACTGAGTAAACAAAGAAAAAAACCTGATATACCGAATGTTTAGCATAGGTGACTGAGTAAACAAAGAAAAACCTGACATACCGACTGTTTAGCATAGGTGACTGAGTAAACAAAGAAAAAACCTGATATACCGACTGTTTAGCATAGGTGACTGAGTAAACAAAGAAAAAACCTGACATACCGACTGTTTAGCATAGGTGACTGAGTAAACAAAGAAAAAACCTGACATACCGACTGTTTAGCATAGGTGACTGAGTAAACAAAGAAAAACCTGACATACTGACTTTAGCATAGGTGACTGAGTAAACAAAGAAAAACCTGACATACCGACTGTTTAGCATAGGTGACTGAGTAAACAAAGAAAAACCTGACATACCGAATGTTTAGCATAGGTGACTGAGTAAACAAAGAAAAACCTGACATACCGACTGTTTAGCATAGGTGACTGAGTAAACAAAGAAAAACCTGACATACCAACTGTTTAGCATAGGTGACTGAGTAAACAAAGAAAAACCTGACATACCGACTGTTTAGCATAGGTGACTGAGTAAACAAAGAAAAACCTGACATACCAACTGTTTAGCATAGGTGACTGAGTAAACAAAGAAAAACCTGACATACCAACTGTTTAGCATAGGTGACTGAGTAAACAAAGAAAAACTTTCAAGTGTTTGCATCAGTATCAATTGCTAAACATGCTGTACCTATCTATTTCTGCATGTAGATGTCATACCTACATGTACAGTTTTCTTCTTCATTTTGAGATATATAGATGTGAGTACAGTTTTCAACTTCATTTTAGATATTGCTTGATTATCTCCAAATGTCCTTGTCTTGTATCCTTGTCATATAATATGGGAACAAACTCCTCAATGAGACCCAGATATTGGGAAAAACACAAGGACAAAAAGACAAGGGTCCATACATTTACACCACATGACACCGAGCATGAACATGACCTCATCAGCAAAAACAGTGTGAGAGTAATGGAACAAGAGGGTTCATGCCTCCAAGTGAACCCACGAGAGTGGGAAATAGCAGGTAGAACAGCAAGGGTGGGAAATGAACCAACCGTGATTGATTATGTGAGCTCTTGGTATGACGCCGCACGTGGAAACATGGAATCTTGCTGCCAATGCATATACTTGGTACTATATTTCAAGTTTATGCATCCACAGTGTTTGCATCTCTTATTCCACCTTTATTTACTCATTTGCTTGGGTCACTGATCTACTCAATGCCTGTGTGTCTGCTAAGTTTAAGAACGGATCACAATATGCACATAGACAATAAAAACTGCATGGAATAACACAGACAGGAAGACTTGCACACAGTGAGACATAGATGAATAAATGAACAAAGATACACTGAGGATAAAACAGACCTACAAACGGAAATAAATACACACAAGTCAGGAGACGACGATGGTTCACGAGCGAGCGGTATTCAATGACAAAGGACGGACTGTAACCGAAACAGGCCCGGACAGGCCAGGCCCGGAAATGTCAAAACGAAGGTTACTGACCTTGAAATGAGATAGAAAATAACGTATAATCAGTTATGAGGTTAGTTAGCTACACAATACCGAAAATTCGGTGAAAAATGAAATGAAAAAAAAAAAAAAAAAAAATGAAAAATCGAGCTCCGTGGGGCTAGACACATGACATTGGCCTAACCGAATATCGAAACCCCTGTCAGATTCCACCAAACTCCTCGGAGAAGATGTAGCTTGAACTCGATTACCCCCTATAAAGACATCTTTTTGGGGTGTGGCTCCGCCCACAATAGGCGCAATACAAACACTCTACGCAGGACACAACTAGATCATGACATCAACCTCCCACCCCAGGTTTCATCAAGATCGGATGATATCATCGGGTAGTTATGCTGCGGACAGACAGACACAGACACACACACAGACAGACGCACACACATGACGAATATAGTGGTCACTTGATAACTCGTGAACCAATAACCATACAACATGGTACACACAGCCACACACACACACAGCCACACGCACACACACACACACACACACACACACACACACACACACACACACACAGCCTCAGACACACACACACACACACACAGCCGCAGACACACACACACACACACAGCCACAAACACACACACACACACACACACACACACACACACACACACACACACACACACACACACACACACACAGCCGCAGACACACACACACACACACACACACACGTAAAAAAAGAGGGATTTAGACACCATGATGCACTAGCAATACACTCTGCACCACACTGGGGCATTCGGACATTTAAATACTGTAGCCAGGGGATGCCAGCTTGTAATTCTCCCACAAATGTATTCATCCTCACCCAAACCAATGATCAAAGCTGAGCGGGAAACAAAATGTTCATATCTTCAATTCCTCTTTGGCTCTCATGAGTGTTTACTCTGATCACCAACATCATTCCAAGTGCGCAAAGCCATATGTGCTCCCAAGCTCTCACACAGCATTTCGCAATAAACGAGAGGAACACCATTTGGCACCATGTGGTTCACTTCTGATACTCAAAATGTCAATTGATCATTCTTTTGCGAAAGCTCGCAGCAGGAACATGGAAATGATTCTTGGCAACAGCGAAAAGCATTGGAATTAAAAGTGCAAAAAGGTACAACCGAGCAACATGCGACTCAACATGACAAGGGTAAAACAACAATGGGCCAAACAAAAACAACATCACAACATGACAAGAGTAAACACAACAATGGGCCAAACAAAAACAACATCACAACATGAAAAGAGTAACACAACAATGGGCCAAACAAAAACAACATCACAACATGACAAGAGTAACACAGCAATGGGCCAAACAAAAACAACATCACAACATGACAAGAGTAAACACAACAATGGGCCAAACAAGAATAATATCACAACACAACAAGAGTAAACACAACAATGGGTCAAACAGGAATATTACATGACAAGAGTAAACACAACAATGGGCCAAACAAAAACAACATCACAACATGACAAGAGTAAACACAACAATGGGCCAAACAAAAACAACATCACAACATGACAAGAGTAAACACAGCAATGGGCCAAACAAAAACAACATCACAACATGACAAGAGTAACACAGCAATGGGCCAAACAAAAACAACATCACAACATGACAAGAGTAAAACAACAATGGGCCAAACAAAAACAACATCACAACATGACAAGAGTAAACACAACAATGGGCCAAAGAAAAACAACATCACAACATGACAAGAGTAACACAACAATGGGCCAAAGAAAAACAACATCACAACATGACAAGAGTAAACACAACAATGGGCCAAAGAAAAACAACATCACAACATGACAAGAGTAACACAACAATGGGCCAAAGAAAAACAACATCACAACATGACAAGAGTAAACACAACAATGGGCCAAAGAAAAACAACATCACAACATGACAAGAGTAACACAACAATGGGCCAAAGAAAAACAACATCACAACATGACAAGAGTAAACACAGCAATGGGCCAAACAAAAACAACATCACAACATGACAAGAGTAAACACAACAATGGGCCAAAGAAAAACAACATCACAACATGACAAGAGTAACACAACAATGGGCCAAAGAAAAACAACATCACAACATGACAAGAGTAAACACAACAATGGGCCAAACAAAAACAACATCACAACATGACAAGAGTAAACACAACAATGGGCCAAACAAAAACAACATCACAACATGACAAGAGTAACACAGCAATGGGCCAAACAAAAACAACATCACAACATGACAAGAGTAAACACAACAATGGGCCAAACAAGAATAATATCACAACACAACAAGAGTAAACACAACAATGGGTCAAACAGGAATATTACATGACAAGAGTAAACACAACAATGGGCCAAACAAAAACAACATCACAACATGACAAGAGTAAACACAACAATGGGCCAAACAAAAACAACATCACAACATGACAAGAGTAAACACAGCAATGGGCCAAACAAAAACAACATCACAACATGACAAGAGTAACACAGCAATGGGCCAAACAAAAACAACATCACAACATGACAAGAGTAAAACAACAATGGGCCAAACAAAAACAACATCACAACATGACAAGAGTAAACACAACAATGGGCCAAAGAAAAACAACATCACAACATGACAAGAGTAACACAACAATGGGCCAAAGAAAAACAACATCACAACATGACAAGAGTAACACAACAATGGGCCAAAGAAAAACAACATCACAACATGACAAGAGTAAACACAACAATGGGCCAAAGAAAAACAACATCACAACATGACAAGAGTAACACAACAATGGGCCAAAGAAAAACAACATCACAACATGACAAGAGTAAACACAACAATGGGCCAAACAAAAACAACATCACAACATGACAAGAGTAAACACAACAATGGGCCAAACAAAAACAACATCACAACATGACAAGAGTAACACAGCAATGGGCCAAACAAAAACAACATCACAACATGACAAGAGTAAACACAACAATGGGCCAAACAAGAATAATATCACAACACAACAAGAGTAAACACAACAATGGGTCAAACAGGAATATTACATGACAAGAGTAAACACAACAATGGGCCAAACAAAAACAACATCACAACATGACAAGAGTAAACACAACAATGGGCCAAACAAAAACAACATCACAACATGACAAGAGTAAACACAACAATGGGCCAAACAAAAATAATATCACATGACAAGAGTAAACACAAGAATGGGCCAAACAAAGATAATATCACAACATGACAGGAATAAACACAAGAATGGGCCAAACAAAAATAATATCACATGACAAGAGTAAACACAAGAATGGGCCAAACAAAAATAATATCACAACATGACAAGAATAAACACAAGAATGGGCCAAACAAAAATAATATCACAACATGACAGGAATAAACACAAGAATGGGCCAAACAAAAATAATATCGCAACATGACAGGAATAAACACAAGAATGGGCCAAACAAAAATAATATCACAACATGACAGGAATAAACACAAGAATGGGCCAAACAAAAATAATATCGCAACATGACAGGAATAAACACAAGAATGGGCCAAACAAAAATAATATCGCAACATGACAGGAATAAACACAAGAATGGGCCAAACAAAAATAATATCGCAACATGACAGGAATAAACACAAGAATGGGCCAAACAAAAATAATATCGCAACATGACAGGAATAAACACAAGAATGGGCCAAACAAAAATAATATCGCAACATGACAGGAATAAACACAAGAATGGGCCAAACAAAAATAATATCACAACATGACAGGAATAAACACAAGAATGGGCCAAACAAAAATAATATCACAACATGACAGGAATAAACACAAGAATGGGCCAAACAAAAATAATATCGCAACATGACAGGAATAAACACAAGAATGGGCCAAACAAAAATAATATCGCAACATGACAGGAATAAACACAAGAATGGGCCAAACAAAAATAATATCACAACATGACAGGAATAAACACAAGAATGGGCCAAACAAAAATAATATCACAACATGACAGGAATAAACACAAGAATGGGCCAAACAAAAATAATATCACAACATGACAAGCCTCATACAAATACCTTGGAGTAGAAGAGGGCGACCAAATTTGTCATAAAAAATGCGCCAAACAATTACCAAATAATATCTGCGTAGAACGAGGCTGATCCTGAAAACATGTCTCACCCCAAGAAACAAAAGTAAAGCCATAAACCAACTAGCAGTACCAGTGTTACAGACAGCTGCGGAATAGTAAACTGGACACAAGTGGATATCAAAAAAATCGATATAAAACCAAGGTATCTCCTCATTATCCAAAAAATGTTCCACAAAAATCAGTGCATCCCAAACATGTACCTGCTGCGGAAAAGAGGAGGTGTCGGCCTGATGGAACTCAATCAAGAGCAAAGAGTGATGAGTGTAGGATTAGCTGAGTATGTGATTAGCATAGTAGCATACAATTTGTGTACAAGCAATTTGTGGATATATGAATGGGTAATCCCAGCATCATGAACCAAATGTTAACGCATGAACACTAAACAGGCCAACCAGTGATCACATTCTCTTCATTATTAAGATTGCAAAGAATATCTATCGACCTGTCGTTGTGAAGATGTTGATTTGTATAAAGCATTACGTTGTACATACGAGTTAGCACACCTATGACTCTGCATGCCTGTGTTCAAGGACCAGTGTCACAATGGAATGGTAAACAATGTCACATACAACTGAGGTCCTGCAACTGAACTCTATTAGTCTCACCTAATTAATCAATTACTTTTATACAATTTTTGGGATCCATGGAACTGGTGAACGACAGGTAGAAATATATCAAATGAAAAAAAAGGGGCAAAGTCAAAACATTGGGACCACAACAAACAGGTGCACAAAGAGAGGAAATTGCATGTGAACGGTTGGCACAAGGTCCAAGCAGGTGTAGTCCAACTCTTATGTACAACTCAAAGTTTTAAAGATAGATAAAGGGATAACTATGGTGAAATTAGCAGTAGGTTAGAGGAGCATAGGGGTAGTTTGACAGTGGATTCCAACATCCAAGGAGAGAAACTGCAGGACACCATCAGTGCTTAGACGATGTACGACTGATGAATGAACATAGGGAATGTAGCGTACATGAATGTACGAGACCATATGTACATAGGGAGGCAGGAATGCACTACCGGCAAAGGATGCTCCAAGCAGACGCTGAAGGTCCGGGCTTGTTGTGGACGAAGCCTACGAAGAGGGACGCGCGTCTCTCCGATGCAAACATTGGGTCCAAGCTTGTCTTCATCACACACAGACAATCTGTGGACAAAGAACATTATATGTCCAAATAAAAAAAAACAAATAAAAATGAAATAAATTAAAAAATTCAGTTTAAAAATGTATGTCCTCTCTAAAATTACCATCTGTTCTATTTTTCTTCTCAACCATAACCTCATACAAGATCAAACTGTCCAAATATTAAAGTAACGACCATAATGTTCTTGGGTCGTCCTGTTTGACGGACCAAAAAATTGATGACTTTAGAATGGTACCAATGACGACACATCCTGTGATGTCGGGCTCACGACTAATGAATAATAACTTCCGATGACGTCACAACAGCAGGAACGTCTCAAAAGGTCAATAATGTGAGTAAGCACCATTAGAATGAATGACCGCTGCAAAACTCCTCGTCATCCTCTGAAGACGCTGCCAGAGAGAATCCAAAGGGAGTTGTTGCCATTCTTGGTGCAAAGCAGCCTCCGACTGTACCAGAGTCTGCACAAGAAGGTCCATCATCTTAAATCTATGCTGAAGAATGCCCCAAATGTGCTCTATTGCATTTAGATCCGGACTCCTTGCTGGCCAGGACAATGTTGGCATGGAATTGTTTTGCAAGAAGTCGGTAACTGCACGAGAATGGTGGAGTCTGGCATTGTCGTCCATGAATACAGGTCTTCTGAGAAGTTGTCAAAATGTGGAAGAACACGATCCAGGTCCGACGGTACTTTTCGCCTGTCAGGTTGGCCTGTATACAGTGTCAAGGTCAAGTTCACAATCATACCAGGCAGCCCCATATCATAACGGATCTGCCACCAAACAGGATGGACTTTACGATATGTTCTTGGCCGCATGGGAATGCCATCAGTCGCATACAGGAGAAGCCGTTGCTTTCAGACCAATGAAACTTCCTCCAGGGTGTGGGATTCCAGTGGTGGTGTGCCTGGCACCTTGCCAAGTGGGATGCTTTTTGTTCTGGGATGACAAGAGGGAATCTTATCGGTCTTGTGGCTTTGTAACCTGCAGCACGAAGTCGCTTCCAGGCAGTTATCATGGATAACCTCCGAGTGAGATTCCATTGATGCCACAACATTGTGCTCGTGGCAAAAGAAACACATCTGGCAAGTCTGATCAGAGCTGCATTGTCTCTGTTAGAGGTCACCCTAGGTCATTCAAATGGAGGCCTGTCTTTAACATCATCTGTTTGTTGATGTTTGCGGACCAATCTGCTGATAAATGTCCGATGGAAGCCAAGTCGACATCCAATTTCACTGTCGGACATCCCGCATTGTTCGTCCCAATAATTTGCCATCTTTGGGTTTCACCAAGTCTTCTGCGGGCCGTAACAACACAGTGTGCCAATGGAAGTATGCAACGATGCCGTCACCTTCTCCAAGTCTTGACCAGGTGAAAGCTCTTCTCAAGTTGATACCCATACCAGGCATACCATGATGTATATGCCGGGTATGCAAAATTCCCTTGGTCTCGCGAATAATGGAAAATACAGCCCTGCTTGGAGGCTTCTTTCATTTATATTTCAAGGAAAATTAGAGTTTGATTGAATTTTTTTTTACAAACATGACTTTTTTGTAGGCAAGCTTAACTTTTTTTCCCCATGTGCATATGTACAAGCTTCTCCACGAGCCTCAGATCAATATGAATAGAAAGGACAATGAACAAACAACAACAACATGCATTTTAAGGCCATTTTCCCTGCTGGAGCGGGGGTTAGCCTTGCGGTCCCCAAGACAATCTTCTCCATTTTGCCCTATTTTCTGCATCTCCCCTTGTTAACCCCCTTGCCCGCATTTCTTCTTCGACCATCTTTAGCCAAGTCTTTCTCGGTCTTCCCCATCCTCTACTTCCTTCTACATTCATTTCCATCACTCATCTCAACCTGTTTCTCTTTACAGCATCCATCACATGCTCCATTCCCATCATCTTTCGCAATTCATCATTTGTCTTCCTCTCTCTCAACGATATTCCGCACATCCACCGAACCATTCGCATTTCCACCCTTTCCAGCCTTCGTTGCTGCTCTACGTTCATTAGAAAGGACAATGAACGTTAAGTCTAATCATGAAATAACAACAACATTTGATGGAGGAACCTGAAACAGTTTACTCATAATTCTCCACTCATTTTAGCACAATACATTCAGTTCACTTCGTCTCTGTACGTCTTGCCCTTAGCTGCTCCACAAAGGAATGTAAAGTTTTACGAGTATATGACAAACTGCCGGTCATTGTAAGACGTGGTAATGAATCATGAAACCTGACAATAAAACAATATCCCAGCATCCAAAGTTATTTCCCTGAGCATTACGCTGTCAGAAATGTCCTATCAAACTACCAGGTCTGCATGGACCTTACTATGAGCTTGTCCGCTCTTATGGAGTGTAATGGCATTTTGCAGATCTATCAATGTCAATATACATCACAACGTAATAAATCACAGTTTAAATTCCTTGTATGATTCGGAAAACGATAGAAATCAAACACCCCTTGAGTTTGGTTCACCTGAGTGTCCGTGTTTCCATGTCCACATCTGTAATGCCAAGGTAGGTGAGCGACTCATTCCAGCAAGGGGTATTTGTGCCATGCACTGTGCGCGTCCGCAGCTTGGTTGCCTGGTAGAAATAAGCAAAGGGTGGCCTTATGGTAAGAGATCTATGGATTGTGGAACCGACTACATTTTCATGTAAGGATGATTTTAATTCTGACAGCAGGTACTCTCCCAAAGAGCCTTGTATTGAGGCAAATTCATATTTTCTTCTGACAATATCGTCACATCCGTCAGGGGTGTGTTCTGTTAGCAAAATCAGATTGCTATCACTTTCCGCGACACAGGACGTTCACAATCAAGCAAGCCACATTATTCAAAGCGTTAAACCACGTCCACCTATCCTAGTGTCTGTGTCTAGAAATATCAACCCTTCTGAACACATTCTTACTGTTTATCCTCTGTAATCTGTCTTAAAAGTCCCTTTTGTGTTTGGGTAGGCCCTCCAGATGATAGTTTGGTGGGAAAAGCCACCCAACCACCATGATTGGCACCGCAGGACCAGGACCATCAGGATGCAGGTCGGGGAATGGGTCACTCCATCCCCAGAATGGGCTCGGGCCCAATGGTGAGTGAGAGGGGAGGAGCATGGCGCATCATCACTGACGCACAGGGACTATTGGCAATAAAGATGTGGGTGATGCAGGAAGTAAGAAGAGATCCCCTTTCCCCCCACAGAGCTGCACAAAGAAGGCTGCGCTAAGACTGCTCGTGCTGAACACCAGAGTTACGCCCTGCCAAAGCCGGCGCCACACCTCTCTCTCTTCTCCACGGCACAGGACGCTCACCCTGCTTGAGCAGCCAGGAAGGACGACGTGGTGACTCATCCTGCCAGACTCTGTCAGATTTGCCTATAGACCTCTGTCATGTCAATCCTGCTATTGTCTATCTCAAGTGGTGTGTCTGAGGGCCTATAAGGACTTCGGTATTTAAGGTCTCTGATCGTTCGTTTATTTACTTGTTATTGCTTGCCTTCCTTGTGCACTGAGGCAACACTCTGTATTCTAACCAGGAAACTAGGACGACCCTATGACCAATATTATTAGGTGTACCGAAAAGTAATGTCGTTTTTTAACCTGTGCATACCTCTGAAAAACGACATTACCTTCCGGTACACCTAATACTAACTGGCAGTGACCCACAGAACATCCACACAATGTAAAATGTGACTTCAAGTCTTCAACCTTCCCTCCCCTTTCCCCACTCTCACAAACCTCAAGCAATCATCCCCCTCCCCCCCCCCAAGTCCTCACCCTCCCCCTCTCAACCGTAAGGCATCAATCCCCTCCCCACTCTAAGCCTTCAAACCCCCTCCCCACCCCCTGCCACCTCCATATATATATTATATATACAGTATGTATGTATATATATATATATATATATATATATATATATATATATATATATATATTCTGGGGGGCGGGTGAACTGGGGGCCGCGGTCGGACGAGATGTCTGAGGGGGCGCCGAACCGGGCGACCCAGGTGGCGATGAAAGCCTGCGCGACATCGGCCGCCGTTGTCGACGCCAAGGGCACGGCCTCCGGCCACCGGGTGGTGCGGTCCACCATGGTGAGGACGTAGGTGAAACCCCGCGAGGGGGGCAGAGGTCCCACCAGGTCCACGTGGACGTGGTCAAACCGGCGTTCCGGCACCTTGGACGGGGCCAACGGGGCCTGGGTGTGCCGGTGCACCTTGGCGCGCTGGCACGCGAGGCACGTCCTGGCCCAGCCGCGGACGGCCTTCCGGAGGCCATGCCAGACGAACTTGTCGGCGATCAGCCTTTGGGAGGCCCTCGCGCCCGGGTGGGACAGGCCGTGGATGGCGTCAAACACCTGGCGCTGCCAGCCCGCGGGCACGATGGGGCGAGGACGCCCGAGGGAGACGTCGCACAAGAGGGCCGTGCCCGCGCCGTCGAACGCCACCTCGGTGACGCGGAGGCCCGTGACGGCGGTCCGCAAGGCCTGGGCGTCGGGGTCAGCGGCCTGGTCCGCTGCCATCCGGGCATAGTCGATGCCGAGGTGGACTGCGTGGGCGACGGCCCGGGAAAGGCAATCCGCCACCAGGTTGTCCTTCCCCGCGACGTGCTGGATGTCCGTCGTGTACTCGGACACGGCCGAGAGGTGACGCTGCTGCCGGGCCGACCACGGCTCGGTGACCTTGCCCATCGCGAAGATCAGCGGCTTGTGGTCGATGAAGGCAGTGAACGCACGGCCCTCGAGCAGATGGCGGAAGTGCCTGACCGCCAAGTGAAGCCCGAGCAACTCGCGGTCGAAGGTACTGTAACGGCGTTCGGGCGGGCGAAGCTGCCGGCTAAAGAACGCCAGCGGTTGCCAAGCTCCACGCACCCATTGCTCGTGCACCGCGCCCACCGTGTAGTCCGAGGCATCGGTGGTGAGGGCGATCGGTGCATCGGGCGCTGGGTGCGCGAGCATGGTGGTGTTAGCCAAGGTGAGCTTCGCGCCCGTGAACGCCGTGTCCATCTGCTCGGTCCAGGTAACGTCGCCTTTGCCCGGCTTACCTCGGAGAGCTTCGTGCAGGGGGCGCAGGAGCTGGGCGATACGGGGCAGGAACCGATGGTAAAAGTTCACCATGCCCAGGAACTCCTGCAGCCCTCTGATCGTGCGGGGGTGCGGAAACCCCTTCACCGCCTCCACCTTGGCCGGCAGGGGGACGGCTCCGTGCCTGGTGACACGGTGCCCCAGAAAATCGATTATGGTGGCGCCAAACCGGCACTTTGCGGGGTTCACAATCAGGCCATGCTGGCCCAGGCGTTCGAAGAGCGTGCGGAGGTGGCGTAGGTGCTCTTCGTGGGACGCGCTGGCGACGAGGATATCGTCCAGGTAGACGTAGACAAAATCCAAGTCACGCAGGACGCTGTCCATCAGTCGCTGGAACGCCTGAGCCGCATTCTTCAGACCGAAGGGCATGCGCAGGAACTCAAAGAGTCCGAATGGTGTGATGAGCGCCGTCTTCGGGAGGTCCTCCGGCCTGACGGGGACCTGATGGTAGCCGCGTATGAGGTCCACCTTCGAGAAGAAGGACATGCCCGCCAAACGGGCGGAAAAGTCCTGAATGTGGGGGACGGGGTAGCGGTCGAGAGTCGTGGCGTCATTGAGACGGCGATAGTCCCCGCATGGTCGCCATCCCCCGCCGGGCTTCGGCACGATGTGCAGCGGCGATGCCCAAGCGCTCTCTGAGCGCCGAACGATGCCGAGTCGCTCCAGGGTAGCGAACGCCGCTTTTGCCACCGCCAGCTTCGTCGGCTCGAGGCGGCGTGCCCGGGCGTAGACCGGTGGCCCGATGGTGGGGATGTGATGGGCCACCCCGTGCTTGACGGCCCCCGCCGAGAAGGTGGGCCGCATGAGGGCCGGGAAGCCGGCGAGGAGGCGGGTGAATACGTCCGCTACCGGAAGCGTACAGACCAACGTGGCCGGAACCGAACCGTTCGGCAAGCCGCTTGGCAAGCCGCTCGTTGAGCTGGGCAACGCACAAGCGAGCGAGCTGAACGTCTCGGCCTGGACAAGACGTCTGCGCTTGACGTCGACCAGGAGCCAATTAGCGCACAGGAAGTCCGCGCCAAGCAGTGCCATGGGCACGTCAGCGGTGACGAATGTCCATCGGAAAACCTGCCCTCCGAACCGCAGAGAGAGGCAGCGTTTTCCGTACGTACGGCTGGGCGTCCCGTTCGCGGCAAGCAGCGCGGGGCCCCCACCCGCGGCGTGCTTGTCTGACGTGCCGGCGGGAACGACACTCACCTGCGCTCCCGTGTCGCACAGGTAACGGCGCCCGGAGAAGGTGTCCGTTATGAACAACAGGCTGCTCGAACGGCCGGCGCTCATCGCCACTATTGAGCGCCGGCCCGGGCGTTTCCCGACCTGTTGAAGGAGCATGGCGGATGACACTGCCGAGCTTCGTGGCCGAACTTGGCGTTGAACCAGCACCAGGTGGTGGAGCTGGAGGAGCGCGGCTGGCTCCGCCAGGCCGGTGGAGTTGGCGGGTTTCCCCGCGGTGGCGGTTTTCACCGCGGCGGTGGGCGGGGCGTGGCGGCGGTCACGAGGTGCGTATCAGCATGCTGCGTATGCTGTATAAGCTGATGCTGTGGATCAGCAGCATCAGCAGCAGCATCAGCAGCATCAGCAGCAGCATCAGCAGCATCAGCCACGAGGGCCGTGACCGCCACGCCGACTCTCGCCCGCGTGTCCGAAGCGGCGAAGTACTTGTCCGCCTCGGCTGCCAATGCTCGGGGTTCCGTTAGCCCGGTCCCGGCCAACGTGAGGCGAACCTGCGCTGGAAGTTGGCGACGGAAAAACGCCCGGAATAGAGAACCGGGGGCTTCGTCGCCCAACAGTGACAGCATATGGTCCATTCGGACCGACGGGCGCGTGTCACCGAGCTCGGGGAGATCCAGGAGGCGGTCGGCCCGTGCGTCGTCCGTGAGGCCGAACGTGGCTAGGAGTAGCCGCTTGAGTGCCTCGTACTTGTGGCCGTCCGGTGGGTGGCGAAGGACGGACACAACTCGAGCGGCCGTGCCGGTCCCGAGGGAGGCGACGACGTGGCAATAGCGCGTGTCATCGCCGGTGAGGCGCCGAAGCTGAAATTGGGCTTCGGCCTGGACGAACCAGACTTCGGCCTGAGCCTCCCAAAATTCGGGAAGTTTGATGAAGTTGGCCATGGCAATGGCGTCGCGTGTGGAAGCATCGCTCCGGCAGATCCAACGTCGAGGGGGTCACCAGTAAAGCGCGGCGTTACGCGCGCTGCTTGCAAGCAAGGAGGAAGCGGACAAGCGGTAACTTATAAGCGTCTTTATTTCAGGAGCTCACTGTAACAATGGCGCGCTCCGGGCTGCGCGCCCGGTTTATATCATGAGGCCACGCCTACCCCTCGGGCGTGGCCACCGCCCACTTGGTGCGCGGAATGATGTCACCATGCCAGTGGGCTTTTGTGTCCGCCACAATATATTTATATATATATATATACATAGATAGATAGATACAGAGATATAGATACAGAGATATAGATACAGAGATATAGATACAGAGGTATAGATACAGAGATATAGATACAGAGATATAGATACAGAGATATAGATACAGAGGTATAGATACAAAGATATAGATACAGAGATATAGATACAGAGATAGAGATACAAAGATATAGATACAGAGATATAGACACAGAGATATAGATACAGAGATACAGAGATATAGATACAGAGATATAGATACAGAGATATAGATACAGAGATATAGATACAGAGATATAGATACAGAGACATAGATACAGAGACATAGATACAGAGATATAGATACAGAGATATAGATACAGAGATACAGCAATATAGATACAGAGATATAGATACAGAGATATAGATACAGAGATATAGATACAGAGATATAGATACAGAGATATAGATACAGAGATATAGATACAGAGATATAGATACAGAGATATAGATACAGAGTGATATAGATACAGAGATATAGATACAGAGATATAGATACAGAGATATAGATACAGAGACATAGATACAGAGACTTAGATACAGAGATATAGATACAGAGATATAGATACAGAGATACAGCAATATAGATACAGAGATATAGATACAGAGATATAGATACAGAGATATAGATACAGAGGTATAGATCCAGAAAATATAGATACAGAGATATAGACACAGAGATATAGATACAGAGATATAAACACAGAGATATAGATACAGAGATACAGCGATATAGATACAGATATAGATACAGAGATATAGATACAGAGATACAGCGATAGAGATAGAGATACAGAGATAGAGATACAGAGATATAGATACAGAGATATAGATACAGAGATATAGATACAGAGATATAGATACAGAGATACAGCGATATAGATACAGAGATATATATCCAGAGATATAGATACAGAGATATAGATACAGAGATACAGCGATATAGATACAGAGATATAGATACAGAGATATAGATACAGAGACATAGATACAGAGATATAGATACAGAGACATAGATACAGAGACATAGATACAGAGATATAGATACAGAGATATAGATACAGAGATACAGCAATATAGATACAGAGGTATAGATCCAGAGATATAGATACAGAGATATAGATACAGCGATATAGATACAGAGATATAGATACAGAGATATATATACAGAGATATAGATACAGAGGTATAGACCCAGAGATATAGATAGAGGTATAGATCCAGAGATATAGATACAGAGATATAGATACAGAGATATAGATCCAGAGATATAGATACAGAGATATAGATACAGAGATATAGATACAGAGTGATATATATACAGAGATATAGATACAGAGATATAGATACAGAGATATAGATACAGAGACATAGATACAGAGACATAGATACAGAGATATAGATACAGAGATATAGATACAGAGATACAGCAATATAGATACAGAGATATAGATACAGAGATATAGATACAGAGATATAGATACAGAGATATAGATCCAGAGATATAGATACAGAGATATAGATACAGGGATATAGATACAGAGTGATATAGATACAGAGATATAGATACAGAGATATAGATACAGAGATATAGATACAGAGACATAGATACAGAGACATAGATACAGAGATATAGATACAGAGATATAGATACAGAGATACAGCAATATAGATACAGATATATAGATACAGAGATATAGATACAGAGATATAGATACAGAGATAAAGATACAGAGATATAGATACAGAGGTATAGATCCAGAAAATATAGATACAGAGATATAGACACAGAGATATAGATACAGAGATATAAACACAGAGATATAGATACAGAGATACAGCGATATAGATACAGATATAGATACAGAGACATAGATACAGAGATACAGCGATAGAGATAGAGATACAGAGATAGAGATACAGAGATATAGATACAGAGATATAGATACAGAGATATAGATACAGAGATATAGATACAGAGATACAGCGATATAGATACAGAGATATAGATCCAGAGATATAGATACAGAGATATAGATACAGAGATACAGCGATATAGATACAGAGATATAGATCCAGAGATATAGATACAGAGATATAGATACAGAGATACAGCGATATAGATACAGAGATATAGATACAGAGATATAGATACAGAGATATAGATACAGCGATATAGATACAGAGATATAGATACAGCGATAAAGATACAGAGATATAGATACAGCGACATAGATACAGAGATAAAGATACAGAGATATAGATACAGAGATATAGTTACAGAGACATAGATACAGAGGGAGAGATACTGAGATATAGATACAGAGATATAGATCCAGAGATATAGATACAGAGATATAGATACAGAGATACAGCGATATAGATACAGAGATATAGATCCAGAGATATAGATACAGAGATATAGATACAGAGATACAGCGATATAGATACAGAGATATAGATACAGAGATATAGATACAGAGATATAGATACAGCGATATAGATACAGAGATATAGATACAGCGATATAGATACAGAGATATAGATACAGCGACATAGATACAGAGATAAAGATACAGAGATATAGATACAGAGATATAGTTACAGAGACATAGATACAGAGGGAGAGATACTGAGATATAGATACAGAGATAGAGATACAGAGATAGAGAGAAAGACATAGGGAGAGATGGAGATGAACTGTTGCTTGTGGAAATATAGATGCAGGATGCAGGAATCTTAGGTAAGCATCACGCCATATCATGTAATATTACAACCCTGCAGTAAAATTCATGTTAAACTAGAACGGCACTCAGTCGACAGCAAACGTCCGCCAGGTTGGCCATATCACTCAATGGTGAAGAATCACTTAAGGGAGCACTACACTGAATACAGTAAAAACAACACTGAATCACAGTAATGCACTTTTTGATAAAATGTCTTGATTGAAAATATGCAAAACTATATATGTACATGTTGCTTGATATATGAACATTACATTGGTATACATTACATAGCATTATATTATGCATGGTTACCATGGTAACCAGATGCATACAAATGATGAATTACCACTTTTCAGCTTATATCTTCTCTATGACAAGTCCATTTACGTGCAAACTTGGTACATCTATCTATAATTCCACTAATCTCTGTGTGTATGTGTGTGTGTATGTGTGTATGCGACAACGATTTCTCGACAACTACCGGTCCGATATACTTGAAACTTGCCAGGTATATTGCTGGGGACCCGAGGATGTGCCTTTTCAAGGTTTGAAATTAATCGGACAAGTACTTACCGAGCTATGGCGATTTAGCCGTTCGCCGTTCGCTTTGGCGTTGCGAATGGACCAAACCATTTCATGTAAATAGAGGGGGGGGGGGGGGGGGGTTCTGTGGTCGTTGCGAATGGACCAAACCATTTCATGTAAATAGAGGGGGGGGGGTTGTCACTGTACTCGCAAGCCGTTCGCCGTTCGCTTTGGCGTTGCGAATGGACCAAACCATTTCATGTAAATAGAGGGGGGGGATATAATTTTAGATATATATATAGTACGGGCATATATATAGTACGGGCATGCCCTAGTATATACAATACTAGGAAACAAACATTTTAATTGATGCATTTGTATAATTGGCATTTCGTGTTGCCATGGCAACCATTAATCGTCCAATGAGAATTGACATCCTTTAAATTAAAAACCCAAGGTCATAATACAATAAAACTCTATTAATATCTTTGTTGGGTCATTATCAATATCTGTGCCAAATTTGAAGTGAAAAGAATTAAGAATTCCAAAGTTATAGGGGAAAATGTAAACTAATATTATGTAAACACACATTTGCTGTAAGTGGCCATTGACATCAGGATTCCGTTTCCTATACATTGAAATTACAATTGCGTACAATGTTTTTCCATTATTTCATGAATCTGGAGTTCACTTTGCAAGTTTTTTCATTCTTTTCACCCTTGTACTTGTATGTTGATGGACAAACGCCTCTCCAAACTCCCCACTACCATATGTTTGGCCTTCTTCTTCAATAAAGCTTTCCTCCTTTTTTCTTTTTGCCTTTGAAATATTTTCCCGTATCTTTGTTTCCTGAACGGAAGCTTTCCTAGCAGCATCGTACAAACTTTTTTTGTCTTTTTTTTTCTGCTGCTGCCTGTGTGTATAGTGCCCCCTTAAAAAATTGTACTAGCCGGATCCGGATCCGGATCTTCACCAAAATTGAATCGATTCTTCCTTGTCACACACACAACCTGTCCAACAAGTTTCGTCGAAATCCATACACAAATGTTTGAGATATCCTGCTATGTATCGTTTTAGCCCTATCCCCCAATGGTGAAGAAGAATCACTTAAAAAATTGTAGTCGCCGGATCCGAATCCGGATCTTCACCAAAATCTAATCATTTCGTCCTTGTCACATACGCTACATCTCTGCCAAATTTCGTCCCAATTCGTCCACAACTTTTTGAGATATTTTGTTCACAAACGGACAGACAGAAATTCACTAATAAAGCGACGCTTGGCAAAAGAGAACAAAGCAGAATGGCACTCAGTAGAGCATCCTTTTGACCTCACAAATAATTGGTGGTTGAATTCATTTAGCTCATATGAAAATCCAATTCAAAGTTCAAGTCAATCGGATGAAAATTGAGGCTTTTAGAAATTTGTAAAAAGTGGTTGACCTTTGGCCTATTTTGACCTTTTGACCTTTTGGCCCCAAAAATATATAGGATTTTGTTGGACCACGAACTCTACCGTTTGGTAAAGTTTTGTGAAGATCGGTTTAAAATTGTGTCCTGTAGGAAAGTATAAGTGAGCAGACAGACAAACAAACACACACACAAACAAACACACACACACACAAACCGGAGTGATCAACATACTTGCAAAAAAAAAAAAAAAATTTGGCCAAGTAACAAACGGACAAACAGACAGACAGGGGTGAAAACATAACCTAGCTCCATCCACATTTGGTGGCGAAGGTAACTAGAACATCACTCGGTGGAGCGCACACCTCCGCCAGGCTGAACAGTTTATGTTTTGTATCCCATGATAGGCCGGATCTGGATTCGGACTTGAACCAAATCTAATCGCTTGTTCTTGTCACCGACCCAACTCATCCAACTAGTTTTGTCATAAGTCGTGCACAACTTTTTACAATATCGTGCTATACATCGTTTTGGATCCATCGCTCAATGGTGAAGAATCACTTAAATAATTCTCTGATCCGGATGCGGATCTTCACCAAATCAAATGATTTCATCCTCGTCACACACCCAACCTCTCCACCAAATTTCTCCACCGAAATCTTCCACAACATTTTGAGATATCCTGTTTCCAGACAAACACGCAGACAAACACAGAGACAAATAGACAGACAAACAGACCGACAGAGGTGAAAACATAACCACCCACCTTCGGTGGTGGAGGTAAACAAACAGACAGGGTTTAAAACAAAACGTCTGTGCACCTTCGATGGCGCAGGTAAATATTCCATTTCTATGCGCATGAGTTAGATAATGTTGTCGCCAATTTGAAATGGCCATTACATCACAGACACATCAATCCTGCATTGTCTGACTGCACATCCCATACTGAACGTTATACACCATTTGAGCTGCTACATTTGTCCTGCACAATGAACAGCCATTTCAGTGTTGTCACTTGTAATTTGGTCAAATTATTCACACATTGTGGATAATCATGGACATATTTTTGTGGAACTGAATGTATGTTAATGTGTTATACATTACCCTGCTGGCTCCTGGCAGCAAATGGAGTTTGACGTAAGGATCAACCCGTCCAGCGGCATCTGGAACTTTCAAGGCCTGTAGATCATGCATAAAACTCATAGAGGAAGGATGTTGGGGAAGCATCATTCTTCCAGCAAAATGTAGATGCAAAACAATCATTCTAAAATATGCAATTCGGTCTGTCTGTCTCTGTGGCCGATGCATTCGTCATTACTTGTCCAATCTCAAAAAAATCTTACCAGGGGGAATAAGGGTTATAAAACAAAGGTTGGACCTACTTGGTCTCCTCCACTCCTTTATTGGGGGGTTCCGAAGGTGGGAACAACACAAATCCTCTACGTAAATGTGTACCGCATTATGCAGCTCTGGCACCGAAGCTGCAGCCAGTTCTGGCACCGAAACTGCTTCTAGCTCTGGCACCAAAGCAGCGGCTATCTCTATCACCGAAGCTGCGGCCAGCTCTGGCACCGAAACTGCTTCTAGCTCTGGGACCAAAGCTGCAGCCAGTTGTGGCACCAAAGCAGTGGCTGTCTCAAGCACCAAAGCAGTGGCTAGCTCTGGCACCAAAGCTGTGGCAAGCTCTAGCACCGAAGCTGCGGCCATCTCTGGAACCGAAGCTGCAGCCAGCTCTGGCACTGAAGCTGCTTCTAGCTCTGGAACCGAAGCTGCAGCCAGCTCTGGCACTGAAGCTGCTTCTAGCTCTGGTACCGAAGCTGCGGCTAGTTCTGGCACCAAAGCTGCGGCTAGTTCTGGCATCAAAGCAGTGGCTATCTCTATCACCGAAGCTGCGGCCAGATCTGGAACTGAAGCTGCGGCCAGCTCTGGAACCGAAGCTGCGGCCAGCTCTGTAACCGAAGCTGCGGCCAGCTCTGGAACCGAAGCTGCAGCGAGCTCTGGAACCGAAGCTGCAGCCAGATCTGGAACCGAAACTGCTTCTCGCTCTGGCACCAAAGCAGCGGCTATCTCTGGCACTGAAACTGCTTCTAGCTCTGGCACCGAAGCTGCAGCCAGTTCTGGCACCGAAACTGCTTCTAGCTCTGGCACCAAAGCAGCGGCTATCTCTATCACCGAAGCTGCAGCCAGATCTGGAACCGAAACTGCTTCTAGCTCTGGCACCAAAGCAGCGGCTATCTCTGGAACTGAAGCTGCGGTCAGCTCTGGCACCGAAGCTGCGGCCAGCTCTGGAACCGAATTTGTGGCCAGCTCTGGCACCGAAGCTGCTTCTAGCTCTGGCACCAAAGCTGCGGCTAGTTCTGGCACCAAAGCTGTGCTTATCTCAAGCACCGAAGCTGCGGCTTGTTCTGGCACCAAAGCTGTGGCTATCTCTAGCACCGAAGCAGCAGCTGGCTCTGGCACCAAAGCTGTGGCAAGCTCAAGCACCAATGCTGCGGCTAGTTCAGGCACCAAAGCTGCGGCCATCTCTGGCAATATAATTCAATGTCAAAGCTACAAAAATTTTTGTGAAACTGAACTTTAAACTCATTCAGGTGTTTCTGAAATGCATTCCACAAGAAAAAAAACGACAACAAAATAAAAACTTGATTAATTAGTCCGTCAGGTACGACCCCAAAATTGAGCCACTGTTACTACTCGGGTGGCCAAGGTTCATGGGTACCATATGAAAGCTCTGCTATTCAGGAATACATTTCTGCCTGGTAGCAGTCTGTAAGTAGTAGCTGTCACCCTGAAATATGATGTTGAAAAGGCCCCCTATTGGTTCGATTTTTAGCAATATGTATATGTAGTACAGCCATACTAGGCTTCAGAAGATCACATGTAAGCTCTTGGAAACTGTAATCATCATCATCAAAATGAAAATAACTTGACTTTTCATCAAAATAAATGAATTAATTTCATCAAAATAAATGCACATAATCATGGAAATCATTAGCATCATCAATTGCAGAGGAATAATTAATAAAGATCAAGTTCATCCACATCATCAGCATCATCCTGCACAACCATGTCCTCTCCCTCCTCAGATGGCTGGTTGTCACATGTCTTTAGTTTGCAGAGCTCGGAGCACCTGATGCATTCATCAAGCAGGTGCACCCATGCAGTCGGCATGACCTGGAACAGTCAAAAGAAATGAGTTCTATTACAGCTTCTGGAGCTGAACTGTCTAACCAGTCAACTTTAAGGTTCTGCTTGCCATCATGTTCTTCATATTTCCAACCATGACCATTTGGTGATGGGATGTTAGGTCTGGCTTCAAGGCTCCTTCTCCATATGGCAGTTTGGTAATTTGCTCGAAGGATGTGCTTGTGGAGGGCATCCGCACAAGGTGGCAACTGGTGAGGATCGACTACGCCATTTTTACTGGTGAACAAGTGATAACGCAGCTCATTTACATTCTTCGCACTGGATTTGGTAGCATATAGTCGGCAGGTAAAAGCCTCTAACCTCTCAAGGAGTGACGGAGATACTGTCCAGTCTTTTCCGATCTCTGTGAACATGCACTGAAGGTCAGAGTTTTTCTTCAACATGTTCAAGGAAGCAATCTTGCCACGTCCAGCTAATGTGCTGAGACTGTCACATTCAGTGAACGCATGTATTCCTATTAATGCTTTGCAGAGAGACGATCCTAGCGCAGATGCGATTTTTTTTATGTCCACGTAATGTGACTTTGCCTGGGATCCATATTTCAGATACAGTGTTGCACTGATGTCTTCCGTGAAGACCAGTAGGAGCAGAAACACATCAATGTCATCAGCTACGAGTACAACAGACTGGAAGCCTTGAACTGCTGCATGTGCCGCATGTAAAATGAGTCGCGTATCTGCCTCTTCTTGTGAAGAGCAGAGCTCTGGGACCAGAACACTTCCTTCGTGTGTGATTTTGAAGCAGTTCTCTCCAGAGGTTATATAGAGAACCTTTCCTCTTAGTTGTTCTGCGTATTTTGGCTGCTTCCACTCTTGTACAAGAAATTAAATGAGACTGGTTTTGTTTGGAGTTGCTGAGAGAAATTTCTTCCACTGGACTGCTGTCTGCTTTGCTGTGTTGTTCTTCAACTGTATAGATCCAGTGTTTGATTGTCTGGCTTCTCTTTCCACTTCTTTGATGGAATTCTCTCTGTACGTGTCAAAGACAATATCAATACGAGAGGACTGAGAAGCTTCGTTCACAGCCTTTGAGAGTATGAGAGAGGCGATGTCACCAAACATCTTGTACTCACTTTTTGTCTTGTGCACAAGTGCCATTCCATCAATGAGACACACCGACTTTCGTTGTATGAATTCCATGGGTGAGATGTTTTTCCTGAGTTCCTTGGCGAGAGCTGATTTGTTGGTTTTCCTTGGTATGCCATCTGCAGTGGCTAGGGACCATGGAAGTGTACCCGAGGGATGCAGTAGTCAGTTATTGCTTATTAAATGTAAAGATTAGCTCCCTTCTCATTGTGTCGTGATTAAAGCAATTTCCAGCAAAGGACGATGCTGTCGTAAGCGAGCAGCTCTGAGGAGGGAATTCCAGGATTCCAGATCCCTCGGTGAAGCGAGACCAGTATGTGGATCCTCACCAGTCGTGTGAATAATGCAAATCGTTTCCGTGCTGTCCATTTTTGAATTGACCGAAAAGAAATAAAACGAGACATGAGTAATGAACGTAGAGCAGCAACGAAGGCTGGAAAGGGTGGAGATGCGAATGGTTCGGTGGATGTGCGGAGTATCATTGAGAGAGAGGAAGACAAATGATGAATTGCGAAAGATGATGGGAATAGAGCCTGTGATGGATGCTGTGAAGAGGAACAGGTTGAGATGGTTTGGTCATGTGTTGAGGAAGGATGAAAGTGACCGGTTGAGAAGAGTGATGGAAATAAATGTCTCTGAAATATATTGGTGAGAAATGTATATTTTATTTTCTATATTTTAGAAATTAAAAAATAGCATTTGGAGGTACCAGCAGGATGGAAGCTTTCATTTGGTACCTTATTTATATGTATATTATATTCAGTCATCACATATATGACCAGAATCTTTGGAGTTAAAATGACTTACAAGGACATTTGTACTACACATCGAACTGATAGAGGTTCCTTTGAACAACAAATTTTGAAATGAAAGCTACTCATTTGAAACTGCTACCAGGCATAAATGGTATCCTGACACACAGAGCTATCAAATTATACCAATGAACCTTGTCCACCCAGTTGGTACCGATGGACCGTTCCACCTGATGGACTATATATGTTGATCTTGAAAATTGAGGGAGATGCAGCTTTGTGAGACTGAAGAGAAATCGGATTTCAAAGTTTACCCCCAAAAGTTTATTCCAAAGTATAAATAAATATT
>NC_136268.1:32229055-32272337 GCF_964187855.1 Myxine glutinosa
AGAATTTGCATGTAGGATAACTGAATTGGTTCACCAATCAAAAGCGAGAAGCTGATTATTATATATTTTTTAGATCAAAAGGTAAAAAAAGGTCAATGTTGCATAAAATATCAGTCATATAAATATGTCAGTGACCCAATTCATCAAGAGTAATCCGTGTTCTGTCAAGGTCAAAAGGTCAAAGGTCAATGTCACAAAATCGTCAACTTCCATCTGATTGACTTGAAATTTGAGTAGGCTTTGCATATTGGGTCACTGACGCCTGTTGCTTTTGAGGTCAAAAGGTCATGGTCACCTAAAATCGTCATTTTTGTATTTATTTTCGCTGTTTTCATCATGTTTAGCATATGGAAGAAGTCTGAATACAAAGCGGAAAGTTTTCAGATGCTTTCTAGTTTCAATTTAACTGGAAAATACAGGAGAAAGGTAGGACTCAATGATTCATAAAGACCTGCTTCAACAAAGGAAGAGAATAACAGTGAATGACAATGAGAGGACTAGCATCAGATGTAGACCTGACCAGGTGGGGTAGGCAGATTAATCTAACCTGAAGATCATGGATGAGCCAGCTGGGTTTTTACTGACAATCCAATAGTGGTGTGGCAGTTGTCCTGAGATTCACCTGGATTTGAACTCCCAACAAAAGGGATCTCCCACCTCTGGAACAAACTCCCTCACTCTATTCAATCCGACTCCTCCCTCCAGGTCTTTAAGACAGCTGTTCACCACCATCTTTCATCTTCCCCCATCCAAAACCTTGATCTTTTCTACCCCCGTTAATTCACCCCCAGATCCACTTTTTTGAAATTCCGACTTCTTTCCTGGAAGTCCTGGCAGTGTCCATGTGTTTTATACCTCTCCCACCCCACCCCCCCCCCCCTGCTTCACGTGCCTCCTCCCCCCAAGCCCTCTCCCTCCCACAGATCTCCCGATGTCCCTGCTCTCAAATGTTGTACTTGTGTGCTTCCCTCTCTCCCCCCATCTTGTCTCCTGCTCCCTTTATCACATGTTTTATGTGTCAGTTTGTCTTTTTGTGATTAATGTTAGCTCTTACACGAGCCTCGATCTTGGATACAAAAAAAAATAAAAAAATAAAATCCCAGTCTCGTGTCTTCACCAATAGGCCACTGTCATGCCAGAATGTACCCATCCTCCATATGCCACTCATATCTCTCCTGAAGGATACAACAATACTCGGCAATTGCATATACCGCCTATTCTCAGCTAAAGGTCATTCCACGGTTGAAATGGCAGATATTTGAGCCATTGTGACGTCCCAGTTAAAATCTCCAGTTGGTTGCTGTTGTGGTTTTCAGCACTTTGTGATCTCGGCATTATTTTAACGTGAAGAGTTTGTGCCTTTTGTAAAGTTTATCGCAATTATTTTTTATAAAGCTTATCTCGAGTATGAGAGGGCACAGTTTGAATGTGGGAGAGAATCTTCTCATAGAAACGGAGAATGTTGTTATGTTGGTGGGTGTTACGTGTTAATGGATTAACCAAAGGACCAGGAGACGGGGATTCCTTCCAAGGGCGGTATATTCAATCTGGAACCATAGAGCGTAGCAAGTACTCAAATAGCACGTGCCAAGAATCTGGGCACATCCAGGCCACCTTAACCTAACCCTAACCCTAACCCTTAACCTAACCCTAACCCTAACCTTTAACCTAACCCTAACCCTAACCCTAACCATAACCCTAACCCTAACCCTTAACCTAACCCTAACCCTAACCCTAACCCTTAACCTAACCCTAACCCTAACCCTAACCCTAACAACGGAAGTCCATCAAAGAAGATCCGGAACTTCAAATAACTAACTAACTAATGTGCTTATATCTTATAAACAAACTAACTATTGTAATTACAACATTGTGAATTCGTTTTTTCATAAGCCTTGGCCTTCTTGGTTTGCTTCTTGTTATTTTTCTTGTTAATTTTTTGTTTGATGTTTGTTTCTATTGATGATGATTTCCTATTGATGTTTCTTGTTATTTCTCAGTTATTCCATTTCTTTTTTTGCATTTTCTGCCTTTTCATATTCTCACTTCAAATCATATTCTATCATATTATTATCATATTCCCCCTCAATTCAAAAAAAAACCCAACAAAAAACACTCAAATATCTTTCCCTCGGACACGATCCTGTACTTCCTGTACATCTCTCCTTTTCCTCTATCATTTTCTCATTATGTTTATTGAAGAAAATGCTTCTTCCTTCTTACTTTAAAAGCTTTTGAAAATATCTTAAAATGCTTCTATTCCCTCATCTCTCTGGCATGAGTATGCCACGTGTTGTTCTTCATCACAATCTATTCTTACTCTACTTCTTATTCTTCACAAGGCAAATTTTTCAAACCTGTCTCTCACGGAAGCGTATGGTCTGCCATACAGACTATGTATGCTTACTAGCAGTCATCACCAAGGTCATGGAATCCATCAACGCAGTTTTATTTTTATTTTATTTTTGTATACAAGATCGACGCTTGTGTAAGAGCTAACATTCATCACAAAAAAACATAAACGGACACATAAAAATATAATAAAGGGAGTGGGAGACAAGATGGGGAGAGAGAGGGAAGCACACAAGTACAACAGCAGAGAACAGGGACATCTGGAGATCTGAGGGAGGGAGAGGGCTTGGAGGGAGTCGGGGGTGGGAGAGGTATAAAAGAAATGGACCCTGCTAGGACTTCCAGGAAAGAGTGTGGGAGTTTGTTCCAGACGCGGGAGAAAAGAGGAACGAAAGAGTGAAGGTGAGGAGAGTCTTGACTTTGACAGTTTCACCATAAGAGGGTTGCTGGCAGATGTTGTGCGACCTGAAGGAATATTTGGGGGACACAACACAGACAGAGTTGGGGGAGCTAGGCCGGAGAGGAGTCGGTAGAAGACATAAAGACCACCAACCTGCCTGCGGTGAGTAAGTGAAAGGCCCTCGGAGTTAGCTTCATCGCAGGAGGCATGCTTCATCGCATGTCTAACTCGGACAAAATATGGCATTTTACATCTCAACCAATCAAATTTGCAGCTCGTAAACCCGCCCATGTCTTTGTTTCTCAAGGCAGCATGAGGTAAGGTGTTCTATGAACTCTCTAGTTTCAATCAACCCGAGATAGGTGTATCCCTCAGGTGTATTCTGTATGGATGGGTATAGCCAGGGGTACACCTATCTCGGGTTTTGTAATGTCATTTGGATGTCACACGTATGGTGGAAGGGAGGTGGGATGCGGGATTGTTGGGATTTGAGGAAATAAATTTGACAAAATAAATGCAAGGATGCAGGATAAGAGATAAAGGGGTTAGGATGGGGTGTGATTGAAGGATATAGCTATAAAATTGAAGGTAAGAATGTACAAGACAGTGATGAGGCCTGTTATAATGTATTATGTATGGCACAGATACATGGGTTTTTTTAGAAAAAGGAAGGACGGAGATGAGAATGCTTCGGAGGATTCTCAGAGCATCCCGAAGAGAGCAGTTGAGGAATGCGGAAACGTGCAAGAGAGCTGGAGTTGTCTGTAATGCAGAAAAGATTGGAGAGACCGAGCTGCGGTGGTTTAGTCATGTGAGGCAGAAAAAGAGCGAAGAGCCAATCAAAAAAAGAATGTAATGAGCCAATTAGAGGGAGAAATAGCAAAAGGACGACAGAGATTCTGCTCGAGGGAGGTCCGTGGAAAGAGATTTGAGAAGCGTGGGATTGAGAGATGAAGATGCAGAGGACAGAAGGAAATGGAGAAGGCGGATCCGAATGGAGGACCCCTAAATGTTGGAAAGCACAGGAAAGAAGAAAGTGGTCGACATGGGAGTTCGAAGGAATGGGGAGGAAAAGTGAAAGGATGTTGGGAAGGTGACAGGTGTTGGGATGAGAGGTCAAAATGCTACCATGTTTGGAAAACACTTTCTACCTTCTGGGGGTGCACCTTAGTGATACGTCAATATGGTTTGGGTTGTGTTGCTGTATTTAAGGGGTGTATCTGTAGCACCTGTACCCTGTCCATGTCGATGAATCCAGTGCATCCATGTGGCCTCTTTCATCAGTAGAGGCTTCACTTTCCTTACTCTGTTTGAATGGTGAACAACAATTCAAGAACCATAGATGCAAGATACGTCCCATGACGATGGCTTCCTATCTACATCCAGATTTACAAACACACAATATCAGGAAAATGAAACTCATGGTCTCCCTAAAGGTAATACATTGTCTCATGAGGCTCAATCTGAGGACTGTTTCAAATTGGAATGGAGAAATTCCATCGATTGTCCTTATCAGATTATAATAGTCATCCATGGATGTTGTAACACTTCAATTTTACTTCAGTTTCGTTTACTTCAATTTTTATTACTTTAAATTCAACATGTGATTTAAGCGTTAATGAGGGGATTTGTAAGGATGATTCCCAATGATGATGAGGTTGATTTTGTAAGGATACCGGTGAATTAACAGTGATAGTAGGTAGCTGCTGATATAACACTTTGTCTTCTCTTTGGGGGAATGTTGACCGTATCGAGAAAGGAAATGAGATTTTGTGTTTTAAAGTGGAAAAAAAATGAGATAGTTTTCATATTCCAATCATACCTCCACTATAAGCAATAGCTTTCTGTGCTCACCAATGATGTGATGGTGAATCTCCTGCAGAGTGTGATTTACCATATAAAACACAATGTCAGTTTGTGTGTTTGTACAGATGTCTGTTCCCCTTCATAAGTGTAGGTTTTAAAGGCCAATCTTTCAACACGAAACTGTGTTCACTGAGGTCTATTTTTGGAGAGAAAACAAACTTGAAAAACATTTTCCATAAAAGAGTAATTATGTCTCTTCTATTGGAATGTTGATGGTGGCTTGCAAACTGACCCTCATTTGCACAGAAGCGTTTAAAAAAAGGTAACAATAAATACATGGCGGAGGGAGGTGAAATTCGCTGCACATGATGTACAACGTGTGCAAAGTAAACCGAGTGTTCGTTTAAAAAAAAAAGTAACAATAAATACATGGCGGAGGGAGGTGAAATTCGCTGCACATGATGTACAATGTGTGCAAAGTAAACCGAGTGTTCATTTTTTAAAAAACTAACAATAAATACATGGCGCAGGCAGGTGAAATTTGCTGCACATCATGTACAACGTCTGAAAAGTAAACTGAGTGTTCGTTAAAAAAAAAAAAAAGTAACAATAAATACATGGCGCAGGGAGGTGAAATTCGCTGCACATGATGTACAACGTGTGAAAAGTAAACCGAGTGTTCATTTAAAAAAAAAGTAACAATAAATACATGGCGCAGGGAGGTGAAATTCGCTGCACATGATGTACAACATGTGAAAAGTAAACCGTGTTCATTTTTTAAAAAAGTAACAATAAATACATGGCGCAGGCAGGTGAAATTCGCTGCACATCATGTACAACGTGTGCAAAGTAAACCGAGTGTTCATTTTTTAAAAAAGTAACAATAAATACATGGTGCAGGGAGGTGAAATTCGCTGCACATGATGTACAACGTGTGCAAAGTAAACCGAGTGTTCGTTTAAAAAAAAAAAGTAACAATAAATACATGGTGCAGGGAGGTGAAATTCGCTGCACATGATGTACAACGTGTGAAAAGTTAACCGAGTGTTAATTTACGTCCGTATGAATGAATGAATGAATGATCGTTTTGAGGCCATTTTCCCCCGCTAAAGCGGGGGTTAGCCTTGCGGGCCCCATTACCTCATGGTTCCCTTTTTGAGGCAGTTTTTATCCGTATGATGATGTATGATGTACATGTTAGTCCGTATGATGTCTAATAAAAAAAAAGATAGAAGCACACCTGATGCTAGGCCGAGGCTTCAGACTTTGGCACGCTCACGAGGCTGCACCGTTGAATAAACTGTTACAACCCGTCATTTACTATGAACAATAAACAACGATTTGCAAAAATATCATTTTTCCACCATATTGTATTTTGTAAAGCATTTGTTGCTCGTTTCAGTAGTTTTTGGAACTACCTTTGTGAGGATGTTCAATCACACTCTTCCCTCCATGGCTTCAAGCAGGTGGTGCACCATACCATCTTATGTCACCCCCAATTGCTACCCACAATATGTTCTACCCCAATTAACTGTGTTTCACCAGATTTGGTGGTGTAATGGTTATAGAGCGTCTCCTCCAGGTGTGGGAGGTCGACGGTTCAATTCCAACCCTGGTTGAGTCCCAACAAAGGCTGAACAAATGGTACGTGCTGCTTCCTTGCTTGTTACTTCCTAACTTGCTTGCTTGATGCTTGGCATTTAAAAAGGATGGCAACTATTGTGCATGCTTAATGGGCCTAATGTCCTCCAGCGTAGAAATTCCTTGTAGGGGAACTCAGCTATCTATCTAATATATTGTTATGAATTTTGGGTAGGGGGATATATAGATCCAGGTAGATCTGCGGAGGTATTATGCTCCGGCTGTCATGATAGGGAATCTTGATGTAATAAGTTCTGTAGCCCGAATGTCGGATTAAGCTTGTGTCTTCGCCCCCACCATGAGGGGGTGGGGCTTGTTAACTAGCGTAGGGATTATGCTAATTTCCTTGTATGTCGTCCCCTCGGTGATCACCTATTTGTCCCGTATGGCAATGCACTAATAGACAGTAGATAGATCCATGAGTAATAAAAGCCGCCAAATAAAAAAACAGATGAATGAAAATGAATGAATGATCGTTTTAAGGCCATTTTCCCCGCTAGAGCGGGGGTTAGCCTTGCGGGCCCAATGACAATCATGGTTCTATGGTGCTGTGCACACACGATTCGTTTGCCAAGAAGGTAGGCCACCACGCATTGTACAAACTGAAGTGCTTTATTAACAGCTCGCACGTAAGCACTGGGCGGGCTCGACTATCGAGTCCGCATATATGTCCCGAGGCCACGCCTTGCCCTCGCGCGTGGCCGGTCGGCCGAAAGGCGGGGCATGTCCTCAGTTCCAACCTGCGCCTCGTGACGCCTTCACTCCGGGCGTGGCCCGAGCTGCGCTTCCACGCCCAGACGCTCGCGCCACCCACTGGTGCGCAGAATTATTGCCCATTGACAATGTGTCCACCACACGCGCCCCCCCAGAATTCCCGCGCACCTGAAGGGTGAGCTTGCGGGGAAGCCGGATGACCCGGCCTAAACGCCCTCTGGCGATGCGTGCATGGCTGGGGGGTTGCGGGACGGCGGGGCTGGGGTGTGCCGGGGGTCTGACCGCCGGGGGGCGGCCTCGACGCGGAGGCAGAGCTGCTTGTGGGGGGTGGTCCAGATCGAGGTGGGCCGGCTTGAGGCGGTCCATGGAGATACTATCCGGAGTACCACCGATGTCCATGGTGAAATGTTTGTCCCGGTCTCCAGCACGCGGAAGGGCCCGTCGTACGGGGGCCGCAGCGGTGCCCGGTGGGCGTTGTGCCGGACGAAAACGTACTCCGCCGTGCGAAGCTCTGGGGCGACGTGGGAGGACGGGCAACTGTGGTGTGCCGTCAACACCGGGGCGAACCTCCTGGCGGTCTCCTGCAGGGTGGAGCGCTGTTGCGCCGCGGACCAAGGAGCCGTGGAGTCGGGGATAAATTCGCCCGGTACCCGCAGCGGTTGTCCGAAGACCAGCTCCGCCGAGGACGCGCGCAGGTCATCCTTGGGCGCCGTCCTGAGGCCCAGCAGGACCCAGGGGAGCCTGTCGGCCCAGCTGCCGTCGCGGAGGCTGGCCCGGAGCGCGGCCTTCATTGAGCGATGAAAGCGCTTGCACAGGCCGTTGGCCTGGGGGTGGTAGGCCGTGGTGCGGTGCAGCTTGACACCGAGCCCTTGCGCCACCGCTCCCCAGAGCTCCGAGGTGAACTGGGGGCTGTGGTCGGACGAGATGTCCGAGGGGGCACCGAACCGGGCAACCCACGTGGCGATGAAGGCTTGCACGACGTCAGCCGCAGCCGTCGCCGCCAATGGCACGGCCTCCGGCCACCGGGTGGTGCGGTCCACCATGGTGAGGAGGTGGGTGAAACCCCGTGAGGGGGGCAGAGGTCCCACCAAGTCGATGTGGACGTGGACGAACCGATGCTCGGGCACCGTAAATGGGGCCAACGGGGCCTGGGTGTGGCGGTTGACCTTTGCGCGCTGGCACGCGAGGCACGTCCTGGCCCAGTCGCAGACGTTCTTCCTGAGGCCATGCCAGACGAACTTCGCCGCGACGAGCTTCTGGGAGGCCTTCGTGCCCGGGTGGGACAGGCCGTGGATGGCGTCAAACACCGGGCGCTGCCAACCAGCGGGCACGATGGGGCGAGGCCAGCCGAGGGAGACGTCGCACAAGAGGGCAGTGCCCACGACGTCAAACGGCACCTCGGTGACTCGGAGGCCCGTGACGGCGGTCCGCAAGGCCTGGACGTCGGGGTCGGCGGTCTGGTCCTCCACCATCCGGGCATAGTCGATCCCGAGGTGGACCGCGTGTGCGACGGACCGGGAAAGGCAATCTGCCACCGGGTTGTCCTTACCCACGACGTGACGGATGTCCGTCGTGTACTCGGACACGGCAGAGAGGTGACTTTGCTGCCGGGCCGACCATGGCTCAGCGACCTTGGGCATTGCGAACACAAGGGGCTTGTGATCGACGAAAGCCGTGAACGGGCAGCCCTCGAGCAGATGGCGGAAGTGTCGGACCGCCAGGTGGAGCCCGAGCAGCTCGCGGTTGAAGGTGCTGTAGCGGCGTTCGTGCGGGCGAAGCTGCCGGCTAAAAAACGCCAGCGGCTGCCAAGCACCACTCACCCACTGCTCGTGCACCGCGCCCACCGCGTAGTCCGACGCGTCAGTGGTGAGGATGATTGGTGCAGCGGGCGCCGGGTGCGCCAGCATGGTGGCGTTGGCCAAGGCCAGCTTTGCGCCCGCAAACGCCGCGGCCATTGGCTCCGTCCAGGCGATGTCACCTTTGCCCGGCTTCCCCCGGAGGGCCTCGTGCAGGGGGCGGAGGAGCTGGTCGACGCGGGGCACGAAGCGGTGATAAAAATTCACCATGCCCAGGAATTCCTGCAGCCCCATGATCGTGCGGGGGCGCGGGAAACTCCTGACCGCCTCCACCTTGGCCAGCAAAGGGATGGTCCCGTGCCTGGTGATGCGGTGCCCCAAGAGGTGGATGGCGGTGACGCCGAAACGGCACTTTGCGGGGTTGATTATCAGGCCATGCTGGCCCAGGCATTCGAAGAGCGTGCGGAGGTGGAGTAGGTGCTCCTCTCGGGACGCGCTAGCGACTTGGATGTCATCCAGGTAGACGTAGATGAAAGGTAAGTCGCGCAAGACGCTGTCCATGAGCCGCTGGAATGCCTGGGCCGCATTTTTCAACCAAAAAGGCACCCGCAGGAACTCAAAGAGGCCGAAAGGGGTGATGACGGCCATCTTTGGTACATCGTCCGGTTGTACGGGGACCTGCTTTTAGCTCCGGATGAGGTCCACCTTGGAGAAAACGGTCGTGTTTGCCAACCGGGCGGAAAAGTCCTGAATAAGCGGGACCGGGTAGCAGTCGGGGGTGGTGGCATCGTTGAGCCGGTGGTAGTCACCGCACAGCCGCCATCCACCGCCGGGCTTGGGCACAATGTGCAGAGGAGAGGCCCATGCGCTGTTGGAGCGCCGTACGATGCCCAGCCGCTCCAGCGTGGCGAACTCCGCTTTCGCCACGGTGAGCTTCATGGGGTCGAGGTGGCGCGCCCGGGCATAGACCGGTGGTCCGACGGTGGGGATATGGTGCTCCACCCCGTGTTTGACGGCCACCGCTGAAAAGGTGGGCCGCGTGAGTGCCGGGAAACTGGCGAGGAGGCGGGTAAACTCGTCCGCTGCCGGAAGCATACAGACTAACCTCGCCGGGACGGAACCACTCAGCAAGCCGCTTGGCAAGCCACTCGGTGAGCCACTCAGCAAGCTGCTCAACGAGCCGCTCAGCGAACAAGCGAGTGAGCTGAAGGTTTCCGCCTGGACGAGATGTCGACGCTTAACGTCCACCAACAGCCCATGCGCACAAAGGAAGTCCACACCGAGCAGGTCCATTGGCACGCTGGCGGTGACGAAAGACCATTGGAAGCGCTGCCCTCTGAACCGCAGTGAGAGGCAACGCTTCCCGAATGTGCGGATGGGTGTTCCGTTGGCGGCGAGCAAAGCGGGGCCCCGGCCCGCGGCTTGCTTGTCGGACGCGGAGGCAGGGAGGACGCTTACCTGCGCTCCTGTGTCGCACAGAAAACGACGGCCAGACGAGGTGTCCGTGATGAACAGGAGGCTGCCGGAATGACCGACACTCATGGCCGCAAGTGAGCGCCGGCCCGGTCGTTTCCCGACCTGTCGAAAGAACATGGCGGGCGGCACGTTCTAGCCTTGCGGCCGAACCTGGCATGATAGTAGCACCAGGTTTGTGGTGGTGGCAGCCGCGTCGGCCGTGCCGGCGGTGGTGGTGGTAGTGGGCGGGGCGTAGCAGCAGCCACGAGGGAAGCAGGGGGCACTGTAGCCTCTGCACCGGGATCCACTACGGCAGCACCGTACACCGACCGCGTGTCGCAGGCCGCGAAAAATTTGTCGGCCTCTCCGGCCAGGGCTCGGGGTTCCGTTAATTCTGAACCGGCCAGCACGAGCCGCACCTGCACAGGTAGCTGGCGGAGGAAAAGCGCTCGGAACAAGAAATCCGGGCGCTGGTCTCCAAGAAGGGACAGCATAAAATCCATCCGAACGGACGGTCGTGTGTCGCCGAGGGCGGGAAGGTCCAGGAGGCGGTCGGCGCGTTCGACCTCCGTGAACCCGAATGTGGCGAGGAGGAGACGTTTAAGCGCCGCGTACTTGTGGTCGCCCGGCGGGCGCCAAAGGATGGACACGACGCGGGCGGCAGTGCCGGGCCCGAGGGCGGCGACCACGTGGTAGTACATGGTCTCGTCCACCGTGATGCCCCGGAGCTGGAATTGAGCTTCGGCCTGCACAAACCAAACGTCGGCTTGCGCTTCCCAGAACTCCGGGAGTTTGACGGCGACAGCGTTGGTAGCCATGGCGCGTTTGGGGGTCAGCTACGGCTGAACCAGTCGGGGTCAACAGTGTGGTGCTGTGCACACACGATTCGTTTGCCAAGAAGGTAGGCCACCACGCGTTGTACAAACTGAAATGCTTTATTAACAGCTCGCACGTAAGCACTGGGCGGGCTCGACTATCGAGCCCGCATATATGTCCCGAGGCCACGCCTTGCCCCCGGCGTGGCCGGTCGGCCGAAAGGCGGGGCATGTCCTCAGTTCCACCCTGCGCCTCGTGACGCCTTCGCTCCGGGCATGGCCCGAGCTGCGCTTCCACGCCCGGACGCTCGCGCCACCCACTGGTGCGCGGAATTATTGCCCATTGACAATGTGTCTGCCACAGTTCCCTGTTTGAGGCAATGTTTTTATGGCCGGATGCCCTTCCTGATGCCAACCCTTGGTCACGCTCTTACGATGCGCAGGGATACGGTGTACCTATTCTAAATCGGGGTACACACCGTGATCATTCATCCCAGCAAGCTGGTACTCAAATTGCCGACCTCGGAAGGATGACAGGTTGAGTCAACCCCCTGGCGTTAATTCAGCGATCGACCGGGATTCGAACCCAGGATCCCAGGATCCCAAGCCGGCAACCTAACCGCTAAGCCAACACCAGGCAAATAAAAAAACAGATGAACAATTTTAAAAATAAATGATGGTTTTTGTTTATTTCCAAGGCTGAATAGTGTGAAAATATAGAAGGATTTCCCTTCACGTATGTAATCCAAATAAAGGGATGAGCAATTTGCCCGATTTTTGTTGTTATTGCAGTTGTTGTTTTGAAGATCACATCTGCTGAGGTAATGTGTCTATGACTAACTATGTATAATGGAAGCGGTGCGTTCCATTGACAAATTGCCCATATCACCACCAATCCTCCCCAGGGAAAATCTCAAGTGTTGGTCTGGAAACAAATTAAGGTTTGTCTCGGTAATTTCGGTTTTAGCCATGTTTTCAAGGCTGGATAGTGTGAAAATACACAAGGGTCGCCCATCATTTTTACTGAACTTTCTGATTGTATTATTAATCTGATAGTAATCCAATCCTCTTGCTTGTAGGTTGCAGTGTTTCCTCCCCTCCTTTCTCTCCATGTTTCCTGGATTATTGGGCCCAACTGTTGACCCACTGCCCAACTGTCAGCTTGTACCCCTCTGTCACCTTGCTCGTCCACAAGCCTTGATCTTGTAAAGAAAGACATTTTTAAAAATTCCATTTTTTTTTATTTTACAGGAAGAGCTTGCACACACATCATGTGCAGAAGATAATGCACATTTCCATGGAATAAAACCAACAACAAAAACATTATTGGACAATGGACAAATTGAGGCAGCAGTATTTGGGATTCTAACACAGAGAAGTCAATGCGATATCCTGGTTTGTAAGATTTGAATCTTGGATCCCAACCTCACAAGCCAAGTGCTCAGATGGGAATGCCAACCTTTTTAATATAGATATTAAGCAAATAGCTTCAGTGTTATTGCTTGAATTAGATTACAACACTTAGTTTCACCTTTCTTAGTTTCACCAGATGATCTGGTGTTGATTGCGGAAAGTATGGATGGACTGAAGGAAAAGATGAACAAGTGGAAGGAATGTATGGAGACAAAAGGTCTGAAGGTGAATATCGGAAAGACGAAGGTGATGGCAAGTGGTAAAGCATGTGGTGAGGTGGAAAGAACTGGGAAGTGGCCCTGTGCTGTGTGTAGGAAGGGTGTCGGAGTGAACTCCATTCAATGTACAATGTGCGCTGAGTGGGTTCATCAAAAATGTAGTGGTCTGAGAGGGTCATTAACCAGTGTGGCAGCTACATTCAAATGTAAGGTGTGCACAGAGGGAGCTGCAGATGGAGGAAATGTTGAGTTGGATCTTGGAGAAGGTGTGAAGCTGGAAGGTGTGAAAACATTTTGCTACCTCGGAGACATGCTGAATGGAGAAGGTGGATCAGACTCGGCAACGGTTGCTGGAGTGAGATGTGCATGGAAGAAGTTTCTGGAATTGAGTGGCGTGCTGATGATGAGGGGAGTGTCGTTGAAGCTGAAGGGAAAGGTGTATGTTGCATGTGTGAGAAGTGTTATGATTTATGGGAGTGAGACATGGGTAATGAACGTAGAGCAGCAACGAAGGTTGTGTGGAAGTGTAACTCAATGTAACTTATTGATTGGCACTGGTAACTCATTGATTAAAGACTGGTAACGATTTCGTAAATGGATGCCAAGAATGTGCACGAACATGGTAATCTCTTGTCCACCTGGTCACAGCCCCAGGCTGGAGCACCCCCCTATCGTTTGGTAAATGGAACTCGCAGCAGGAGGGGAGCGAGCTGATGCCAGGACTCGGTGCATGCATGACCTCGGGGCATTAGCGGAGAAAGGATTAGCGCGACAAGGCCCATAAAAACCAGAGCAAACGATGAGTCAGGAGCACTTGTGACCAGAAGCTCTGACCTACGGAACGGAACGGAACCCTGTGAGCAGCGCTGAGAGAGGACCGGCCGAAGAAGAAGAACCAACGACTTGAATTAACAATCCGTTTAGCTATTGTAGTCTTTATTGAATTGAAACAAGTGACTTACCAAATGATAATAAATCCTTACTTTATAAAGCTGTTTCGGTCATATTGGAGTCTTGAGTCTCCCACACCATTTCCCCTACAATTTGGAGGCACCGCTGGGATCAATTGGACACATACAAGACCTTTAAAGGTGAGTGTGTCTTGTTTTTGTCCAGTATGATTTACGAACTTGGGAATAGTTATGTGTATATACATGGAGGATTTGGTGTGTGGGACTTGTGATTGTCCATAGGTAATCCAAGGATGAAACGTTTTAAATGATTCTATTTATTCGTGAGCTTGCGAGGACATTATACGCTGGGTATTAAAAGCCTTGCTCTGGTCTGCAGGCAAATCGGCTCATGAAGTGCACCATGAGGCGATTTGTTTGCCGGTTCGGTAAGGTTCGGTAAGGTCCGTACACGTGTACAATCGTGTACACCCGTTTTAAATAAATAATTTTTTTCAGTTTTCCCGCCATGTCTAAAACTCGTTCGATCAACAAATAAATTCATGACAGACAACGCCACCTCATGCCGGTCCAGAATTATTGTGAAAGATGGCGATTGGATGAAAATTGCATACCAACACTCCCTCACTGTCCCTCATTGTCCCTCATGTCCATTCCGGCACCCTGTCTCTTGCTCCCGCTCCTTCTCCCTCCCTTTAGTTCCCATTGGCGGACGCTTTGCGAGGAGCAAAGCGTTTGTGTGAACCCTCAACCTCAACCTAGGTTGAAGTTGTTACTGCAGGGTTATTGTTTTTTTTTGTGTATTTTCTCTGCGCCCCATGCTCGCAGATTTGGTTGGTACAAATATTTTATTGAAAGGTGAAAGATGCTTTTGTGGAAAAGCAATGGCAGACCACCCATTGTCACCACTTTCATGAGCTCAGAGAAATAAAAAATTCCAAATTCCACTCTGATGGCTCAATGGAAATAGGCAGCAGAATGAAAATCAACAGACAATGGAACAGCTAGCGACGAGTGTTTGTGAGTAACAACCACCCTCTGGTCGAGGCTCATAGGAAAAGTGATACTTATTGATTCGGCACGCTTACAATAGATATTAATGGCGAAGGTTGTGGTTGGTTCGATTTTGCGAAATGAACGTTCTTTGAACAAGTTAAATGGAAAAATAATGAAAAAGTATATAACTGTTTACTCTCTGAAACTGGGTATTGTATAGAACTCTGGGTATAGTTCTCAAATCACTCTGGGTTGTGCCTTGAAGAATGAATTGGAGTTGTGACAAGGTATAGACAGATGGGAGGTTGCGATGCTGGTACTGTGGATTCTATGAGACAAAGTACAGACAAATTTTGTTTCACTTCTAAAAAAGATTTGTGGACAAAAGTGGGTGTAAGGATGTAAGGATGTAACGATGTGAGGTAATATTGAGTTATGGAATTAATTGCTTTCAACAATGCAAAGGGTGACAAGATATGGGATTTTAATGGGATTTTAATGGGATTTTAATGGGATTTTAATGGGATAAATATAGAAGATGTTTGTTTTTGTCAAGAGAAAGTGACAATTGGCGGAGAAGTCACAGAGGCCGGGTTTTGGGCCTTTGACAGCAGAGAAATTGAGTTTTGACAGCAAAAGACTTCCAAATAATGGTTGTGGCAAACAGTGACTTCTGGGATGACAGGGGTGTGGGGTATTTGGCATCGCCAGACTAGCTTATTGGTTTAGGAATGTTTAGAGGTCATTGCAATGTGATAATTACTTGTGATCATTTGTTGTTGGAACGTTTTGGGAACATTCAAATGTTGTGGTTTGCTGACGTTTCCACAACGTCGCCACAACGTTTCACTTTCGTTGTTGCAACGTTTTGCTCCAACGTTTTGGGAACATTTAAATGTTGGGTTTTGCTGACGTTTCCACAACGTCGCCACAACGTTTCACTTTCGTTGTTGCAACGTTTTGCTCCAACGTTTTGGGAACATTTAAATGTTGGGTTTTGCTGACGTTTCCACAACGTCACCACAACGTTTCACTTTCGTTGTTGCAACGTTTTGCTCCAACGTTTTGGGAACATTTAAATGTTGGGTTTTGCTGACGTTTCCACAACGTCGCCACAACGTTTCACTTTCGTTGTTGCAACGTTTTGCTCCAACGTTTTGGGAACATTTAAATGTTGGGTTTTGCTGATGTTTCCACAACGTCGCCACAACGTTTCACTTTCGTTGTTGCAACGTTTTGCTCCAACGTTTTGGGAACATTTAAATGTTGGGTTTTGCTGACGTTTCCACAACGTCGCTACAACGTTTCACTTTCGTTGTTGCAACGTTTTGCTCCAACGTTTTGGGGACACTCAAATGTTAAGTAAATCGGATAAGAATTCACGAGTTATTTAATTATTAGCGATTAAGGAAGTACTTATTTAATTAATTACATTTCGTATTACATTACAGTAATTACATTACAGTAATTACCTGAGGTAATTACAGTAATTACAGTTCCGGTAATTACAGTAATTACAGTAATCATTACAGTAATTGCAGTAATCTTATTACAGTAATTACATTACATTAACTCAGGCACCTTTTGAGTAAGGAAGCTGATATTTGGACATGACACTGACCAAGTGATGTGGCTGTCAAAAAAAAAAATTTTGATTTATTGATTAATCATTTAATAAATTAACTCGTTGAGATTTATAAATGACTTATTTAATTAAAATTCCTCAGAGATACATCTTCGGATGAGATACTTGCAGATTGGTTATGCTATGAGCCAATTGATTAAGGAAAATATTTTGTGATGGCCATATTGGCAATTTCGTGGCCATATTCGTGGCAACTCAGTTAGTGCCACTGCACCTTTAAAATGCATCCCTGCATTCATTTTTCGATCGATTGAGTTGAAATTTTGAACAATCGGATCTGGACTGTCGTTGTTAACGACTCTAGCACGCACTCGTCCAATCAGGATGGAGCGGTATGGTCCCCGGATCATCACTGCCCGCAGTGTTAATTAGTTTTACTTTTTTCTCTTGGTCATATAATTTTGAAGACATGCATGTCATGATAGAGGAAATGTTTGTTCTGTTGAACGGAATAAATGTTGTTTATTTGTGTGGGTGTGTATTTCTTGTGTATTTTGGATATATTTTCACGACTAATTCCAGTTAACATCCTGCAAAATTTGCTCGTTTGCTGGCCGAGTCGAAATTGCGTTGAGTTCCTATGGCATGCGCCATTAAAAGCGCTGTGTAATGGTTGAGCTCCCTTTATTTCGTTTTGGTCATGCGGATGAGCAGACAAAGTGACGAATGCTGCGGCTGGAGCAGTAGAAGCGATGTTTTTTAATGGAAACGATGTAATGAGTAATTAAAAGTGGGAGGGGGCAACACCACGCATACCTCTTTTAAGGTGTGTATAAACCCTGGAATAAACGTGGGAGGGGGCAACACCACGCATACCTCTTTTAAGGTGTGTATAAACCCTGGAATATTTCAGCAATCAATACAATGCTGAAACTATGTAAGTTAAGTTAATGAGTAATTTAATGAGTAACTTAATGAGTAATTTAATAAGTAATTTAATGAGTAATTTAATGAGTAATTTAATGAGTAATTTAATGAGTAATTTAATAAGTAATTTAATGAGTAATTTAATAAGTAATTTAATGAGTAATTTAATGAGTAATTTAATAAGTAATTTAATAAGTAATTTAATGAGTAATTTAATGAGTAACTTAATGAGTAATTTAATAAGTAATTTAATGAGTAATTTAATGAGTAATTTAATGAGTAATTTAATAAGTAATTTAATGAGTAATTTAATGAGTAATTTAATGAGTAATTTAATGAGTAATTTAATAAGTAATTTAATGAGTAATTTAATAAGTAATTTAATGAGTAATTTAATGAGTAATTTAATAAGTAATTTAATAAGTAATTTAATGAGTAATTTAATGAGGAATTTAATGAGGAATTAAAAGTGGGAGGGGGCAACACCACGCATACCTCTTTTAAGGTGTGTATAAACCCTGGAATAAACGTGGGAGGGGGCAACACCATGCATACCTCTTTTAAGGTGTGTATAAACCCTGGAATATTTCAGCAATCAATACGATGCTGAAATGATGTAATTTACTGTGTAAGAGGGTCGACCTTGGGTTTGTTTGGGTTTGTTGTTTATTTTTGTGGGTGTGTATTTTTGTGTATTTTGGATATATTTTCACGACTAATTCCAGTTAACATCCTGCAAAATTTGCTCGTTTTCTGGCCGAGTCGAAATTGCGTTGAGGTCCTATGGCATGCGCCATTAAAAGCGCTGTGTAATGGTTGAGCTCCCTTTATTTCGTTTTGGTCATGCGGATGAGCAGACAAAATGACGAATGCTGCGGCTGGAGCAGTGGAAGCGATTTTTGAATTGTTCAATGATTATTCGATATTGTTATGACTTATTGTCAATAGGTATACTAAGTGGCCATGAGGTAGCCTGTTGCTATGTACAGTTTTATTCTATTGTTGATTATACCACATAGCTGTGGTGATAAAGGAAATGTTCGTTTTAAATAGATGATTATGATAGGACCATGACTATAAAATCATGATGATTATTATGAATGATATCATAGGGTTCAAATGCAGAATGATTGCATGAACTTGGGAAAGAACTTTCAAGCCCTATGGGATAAAGTGGGTGTTACAAGCGATGGAGTTTCAAAATTTAGCATGATTGAAGGAATTTTACAGTCTTATTTCAGGAGTTTTACGAAATTTATATTGCCAAGAGATTTGGGTACTATTAAAAGAAAAAATGATGAGATATTTTTCCCAATGAACTTTAATATCTGCCATCCATTTTGGCTGTCTCACGAATGAAGGATGAGTTGCCTTTAGTGGTTGCAAAGAAAATTTGTGGAGACCAGGCAAAATGGGGAAATATGTCAGATATGACCCTAGGACAGGACGGTGATTCATCAATTGACATGAGGTACGAACCAGAGGTGACGACCGATGAGATTCGATCTCAGTCAATGGATGGACCTGTCCTGACATCATTGGGGAAAGGGCTTATGCAAGGAGTCATCCAAAATGATTAATTTGATTTATTGATGAATATTGATGAATTAATTGAAATTGAATAATTGATTGAATTGTTGATTGATTGAATCTAATTGATTGAATCTAATTGAATAAATTTAACTGAATAAATTGAACTGAATAAATTGAATTGAATATATTGATTGTTTGATTGATGAAAATGCGGTCTCAAGAAAGAAGCTTTGATATCTTTGTGAGATATTATCAATGTGAAGACAACCTTGGAAAATTGAGCAAGGTGGTGAGTTTATATACAGATATATATGTGCGGTTACCATTGTGTGATTTCCCCGTCAACAGAGCGGACACCTGAGGATTCACCCATTTCATACTGACCCTCCGGCTCATCTGCAAATACTGATCTGTGAGATTGGATTGTGCAAAAGCCACAGGTGAGGGAGATTCTCTGGAAATCACCGTTTGAACAGGTGGAGAGATCCTTCCTGGAGGTACGAGTGAAGCTTTAGACTTTAGAGGAACAAACTACAACACATCCAACGCTACTTTGATAAAAGGCAGAATGGGAAATGGAGCCTGCAAGAACACACAAGGACAACCAGAGATTCCACAAAAAAGGTACTTGTACACATCATATGTACGACCGTTATGGTGCCGAAGCTATAAGGCAGGTCGAGAATTGGTATTTGTGGACAAAGGGACATGATGAGGAGTTTCCAAGAGATGGTACATTTGAGCGAAGTCGATTGGAAAGATTGGAACAAAGATTGAAAGCCAGGAAGAGACAGAATCTAACGGTAGACTGGCTTGCATTCCATCTTTGGGATGGTGAATCCAGACAACGGGAACAGCAAGAACGGATAACGGATCTAGAACTTAAAATAAAAAGGATACAGGATACAGTGGAGGAGACAAATGCACAACTGCCCTCGAAATTAGGAATGAAAGTGACAGTTGTCCCATCTGATTTCCAGTTGTCTCCCCAAAAAGGACGGTACAGAGAATTTTTTCGTGTTTCAGGAGATAACGAGAGATTGCAGTGGCAACTCAGGGATGTAGAGATGCAGCCCAGCAATACAAGTGCACAGGTGCACAGCCCAGGCAACGACAGAAACCGGTGTTTCAAGTGTGGACGGATGGGACATTGGAAAAGAGGATGTCCGTATACCAAAAGGAAGACAAGTTAATAGGGTAAACCAAGATCAAGGGTACCAGTGCTGACCGATACCTCAGACAATGATTAGGCCTTCATTGCGACAAATCCCAAATGACGATTGGCCTCAACAAATTAGATTACTGGACAAACATGAATAACTGTCGATGATTTTTGGGTCTGAAAAGTTTTCGGAGCAAGAATTATTCATTTTTTCTTTTGCTTGTAAGCAAATTAGTAATTAATTGATCAAATGCCGAAATTGGATCTTTTATGTTGGGCACACAATTTTAAATTTACAAAGTTGGAACAATTGCTTTGCAAATTTTTGAAACCAAGTGACAAGAGTCACATGATGATCAGGTGGGAATTTCGGACTAGTGTTCCGCATGATTGATAGGTCAGTGGTCGACTGACATGCAAATGGGTGTGTAGTCAAATTTGGATAAATTATGGTGGGAACTGAAAGGGTAATTTCAATGTGACATCATAGGGGTTTTCTAAAAAAAAAAAAAAAAAAAAACTTTTGGTCCATTTGCGTATTAGCATTTATAAAATTGAAGGACAAATTTTATGAAAATGAAATAAAACTGACACCCAACCTGATCTGTAAATAATGGTTCCAACGCAAACAAATATGCATAATGCATGCGTGTGTGTGTGTTTTGTGTATCAATGTTTGTGTTTGTTGTTTTTGTTTTTGTGTATCAATCTTACAAGATTGTTGACACCGACAGTGTGCCTTGTCTGAAAAAAAAAAAAAAAAAAAATAGATAGTTCCATGGGGATGGGATCGCATATCGAGAGAATTCGTAAAATAAAAAAAAATAGAAATATAATTTGGTTATGAAAATTATCACTTTTGTCAAGGGAGATGGAGAATAAAGATTTGATTTGCTGAGTTATGAGCAGCTATTCATTAATAGTAAAAATTGGGAGTAATCTTGGGATTCCATTGTGATCGAATTTATATGAGAATCAAAGCTATTTATGGATATGAGCTTCATAAAAATGTGGGAGTACAAAATTAGCCAAATTTTGGAGAGGTCTTACACTGACTTCCCAGAGTACTCTGCTCATGGATCTTTATATATATAAACTTGAATTTTATCAGCATATAAATTGTGCTGTATGTATGGATGTGTTTTAGGCATAGATGATATGGGAAAATAGTAAAGAAAATTTTGCTGGTTTGAACTATTATGAGTTTTTCAGTTCTGGAGTTCAAACAAAGTCACTGGTTAACAGATGAGAAAGGATAGTAAATAAATTATTCGATGCTGGGTAAATTAAGTACGATATTACTAAGACTTATGAGAGCTATTGTTCTTCCTTACAGCAGTGGAAAATTATTGGAAAAAATTAGATCCAACATCATGAATCTATAAAAGAATGTGATAGGGATAATATCCTCAATTTGTACTAATTATTTGATTGTGGGTAAAGGAATTAATTTATCGTAGTGGATTGTTAACAGCAGCCTGAAAATGTCCTGAGAGTGTGCATCCATGTAATCAGAAATCCCAGATTTGTTTTTACAAACAACATTTTGGTAGAGGTCTTGTGTGGACGAATACTTCCTTGGTAGATAAAAAACGGTACTGCATGCTGGCAGCCACTTTTGCGGCCAGTTAGGCAAAACAAATTGAGAGGAAATTGTAGTTAAATACGTAAGTTACACATGGCTATTTGAAAAAAGGAAATTTGTTGAGATGGGAAACATTTTTCGAAGGTTTATTAAAGTGGTATAATATGACATGTGGCAAGGCAAACTATTGGATGGGAAAATTAGATCTGGCTATAGAATAAATTTATTGACCCCTTGAAGTTAATTCTTCGAATCATTGTTTCACTGGCATTTTTTGTTCAAATTGGAAATAGTTTGGTAGAGCTTTGGTTAAAACCTTTGGTTGCGGTATCTTGGAACGAAATGACAAACCATAGGAGATTGATAAGAATAGGGAAAAAATATGGACCCAAAATAGAAAGTTGGATTCATGCCCCTCATTGCAAACAAGCACATGGGGCTAAGGTGGACGATCCCACAGAAAATGAGGCTGCACCTAGCAGCCCAGCAGAACATTCAGTGGCAGATAAATGATAGTCGTGATTTACAGTCATTTGAATTACATTTTAACACCCCTTGCATTGATAAACATTACATTTTCAACATGTGATATTCCTACTTGGGATAGTGACATTTATTTGCCTACATGACATACAATTACCTGCTGATATTAATACAACATGAGTAAAAAATGTATCACAACTACACTCATGATCAGGGGATTGAGTTCAACTCCGGGAGATAGGGGGATCAGGGTAAGACAAATAATCTGATTTATGTTACATATTAAGGGATTTTCTTTATTTACCTTTTAGGAAGCTTGTTAGTTTGGTATATAATGTTGAATGTCATCAACATATAATTATGTCATAGGTATGAATATATACAAGGAGTAGCAGACTTGTTTGTTGGTTTAGTAGTTATATTGGCAATTGTTTTAGTGGTGGCTTGCTTGAAAGCCTTAGTGACGGTGTGTTTGAATAAGGTAACCAACAACACGATGATAACGCATGAAGTGACAAATGAGGAAAGAAATGTGGAACCAGAAAAGGAAGACTTTTATGGTGACATAATTACTGAGATTAAAAGATTAAATCAAGTGATGTTGCAAATGAATACAGTAGAATTAAGATAATGGCATAACGACAATGTTATGAGTTGTGTCAATTACAATATCAGTGAACTCATATCACCACGAGTGACACACTGTTAGGAAAAAAAAGAAAAAAAAGAGGGAAAAGAAAAAAGTGGAGAGGAATTATGGTAATAATACATTATGCTTAATTTGTTGGTTTGGGAAAATTGTTGTTGGGAATTAGGTATTCCCGTTTGTGATTGTAATCATATACAATTTATTTTCTTAGAGTAGTGCTAAAATACCTGCATGAGTTAATTTTTGAACTATATTAACCTGAAAGCAATTGTGGATGCTATTCTTAGTTTAGTAATAAAATACATACCTGATTGAATATTATTTGTGTGACGCATATAAATGAATATAACTTTTTGTGTTAAGGAAAAACAACAAATTGTTGAATGTGAAACTGTTGGAAGATATACATGATTATGCTGATTTCATGGTAAGATGTACCCTATCTGATTCAGTGTGTGTGGAAAGCAGATTCAGATGTGACTGAGCATAAGGATAAGATGAGATCACATTTTGAAGGGAGTGCTAACGGAATTGGGAAGAAGTTCGAGAAAGAAAATTTGTGGCTAAAAAATGAAGTTAATCGTGGCATACACCCTCTTTCTCAAAGAATGATGAAGACATTCTCCCGTGTAACTTGGAGATGGATGCTTACCTTCACCAAGGAAATTTAGGTGACCATTTGCCTGGATCACACTGCAACATATGAAAGAAAGGCGATCACTTACTCTTGTTCGAAGGCTTCGAACATTCACCACATCAGAAGTTGCAGGACAACGACATTTTACCTGCAACCTCTGTGAAATGCGGGGACATAAGTTATTACTTCACCAACGTCCGGGGAACCAGCATGGAGCTGCAAAAAACGGCTGTGCCCTTGTCACAACAGCTGTGCACGATTCTGCGGGCCACTCCTGGTATGGACCATGGATGACCTGAACACCATGGTCCTAACATCATTGTGGATGCATCCGGCATCCCTGTTCCACATCTTGCTGGCCAATCAACGTCACACCAATACTTGCTGCCCACTCACAATGAGGGAGGAGGCAAGTCGACTACAACTGGGTGAAGGCCTTGTTCAGGAATTAAAATGGTTTACAGCAAAAAGTGGCAAGAATGCTACAAGGAGAGCAGGGTCAGTCTATGACTCCGCAATGTTACCACAACAGCGAAATCCTACACGAAGTAGTGCAGGAGCTATGAAGACATTAGGAGAAAATGTTTCATACCTGGATTCAAACACAAGTGATCAGCCCTTCCTTTCAAACAAAGTCAACATTTGTGTGGAGGCAAACGTTTTTGCCAGATGGTGCAGATGCTTTACAAAACTTGAAAATGAAGTGAAATTGTTGTATCTTGGTGATGGTGAAGTGTTGTTTTGAAAATATATTTGTGATGCAAATGCAATAGATTGAACAATATGGAAGGAGTCAATGACCAACGAAATGTTTTGTGATTCTTGCAGGATGACGGTGTATGCCTAAGGGAATTTGATTACCAAAGTTATGATTATTTACTTATACTTGTAATGATGTTTACTTGCAGTGATTGATTATTTACTTATACTTGTAATGATGTTTACTTGTAGTGATTGACTGTTTACTTATATTGATGTTTAGATTAATGGTTAATATAAACAAAAACAAAAAGATGAGGGAATTGTGGAAGTGTAACTCAGTGTAACTTATTGATTGGCACTGGTAACTCATTGATTAAAGACTGGTAACGATTTCGTAAATGGATGCCAAGAATGTGCACGAACATGGTAATCTCTTGTCCACCTGGTCACAGCCCCAGGCTGGAGCACCCCCCTATCGTTTGGTAAACGGAACTCGCAGCAGGAGGGGAGCGAGCTGATGCCAGGACTCGGTGCATGCATGACCTCGGGGCATTAGCGGAGAAAGGATTAGCGCGACAAGGCCCATAAAAACCAGAGCAAACGATGAGTCAGGAGCACTTGTGACCAGAAGCTCTGACCTACGGAACGGAACGGAACCCTGTGAGCAGCGCTGAGAGAGGACCGGCCGAAGAAGAAGAACCAACGACTTGAATTAACAATCCGTTTAGCTATTGTAGTCTTTATTGAATTGAAACAAGTGACTTACCAAATGATAATAAATCCTTACTTTATAAAGCTGTTTCGGTCATATTGGAGTCTTGAGTCTCCCACACCATTTCCCCTACAGTTGGAAAGGGTGGAAATGCGAATGGCTCGATGGATGTGTGGAGTATCATTGAGAGAGAGGAAGACAAATGATGAATTGCGAAAGATGATGGGAATATTGCCTGTGATTGATGCTGTGAAGAGGAACAGGTTGAGATGGTTTGGTCATGTGTTGAGGAAGGATGAAAGTGACTGGTTGAGAAGAGTGATGGAAATGAATGTTGAAGGAAGTAGAGGATGGGGAAGACCAAGAAAGACTTGGCTAAAGATGGTGGAAGAAGAAATGCGGGCAAGGGGGTTAACAAGGAGAGATGCAGAAAATAGGGCAAGATGGAGAAGATTGCCATGGGGACCGCAAGGCTAACCCCCGCTCTAGCAGGGAAAATGGCCTTAAAATGCATGTTGTTGTTTTGTTGTAGTTTCACCTTTCTAATATAACACTGAATTACGACCATCACTAGCTTACCTGTGCTCGGAGTATATGGCAATGCAGGATGTGGCTGTTGCCATCGTACATCAAACGAAACTCAAGCTCCCCCAGCATGGCTGCAACAACAATCACAACAACAATCAGGTCAGAGGATCAGATAAGGAAATAACAACACAGGACTATATCAAGCAGGATCAGAAAAATGACACTAGGTTTGACGCAAGATGACGATGAGTCTCGATGGAGAAGCGGGCTGCAAGGATAGTGGAATTCAATTCCACAACAAGAAAGAGTAGAGAATGGCAGATCAGCCTGGAGTAAGCACCAGTACGTTAAAGAGCTTGTTTGGACCCAAATAGACTGAAACAGACATGATGGATAGAACAGGTGATGCAAAAGCGGTCGAGAATGAAGAAGAGGAAGGCTAAAGGCTCAATGGCGGTGCTGGCCAGCATAATTGCTGCAATTACTCGTCTTTCATTCTGATTGCTCAGTTTAAGGCAATGCAACTGTCCAAATGTGTATGATAAGAAATTATTCTGACTGAAGAAACATGGAAGGTCCACCTTCATCACTTCAACATTTGGCAAAAATTGTAAAGCTATCAACATTTGCAAATGGAGGCCTGTTCGATGTCTATGACCACACATAAAGGACTAAAATCATATTTGTTTATCACTTCACCAGCTACTAGTGTATTGTTTTTTTGTCATTTTATTAAAATACAAAGTCGAGGCTCAAAGAGGAGCTAAAACATATGTAGAACAGATCAGGATGTAACGTCAAAACGAACAGTACAAAGAGAGGGGGAAACACCAACTGCAGAGTTGAGGGACAAAATAGAGGGAGATTAATGAGGGATGTGGGAAAAGATGAGGGATAGGCAAGACAACATGGATACAGAAGTAAACTCTCAGAAGGGAAAAACTGGGAATTTGGAAGGGGGTCAGGAGGGGTTTGACGAGGGTAGAAAAGGTCATGGTTTTGGATGGGAGATCATCTGAGATGGTGGTGAGAAGCTGTCTTGAGACCTGGAGGAAAGAATGAGGTTGAAAAGAGGGTGCAAGTTGGTTCCACAGCCAGGGGGGGGGAAAACAGAGGGAAGAATGAGTGGAGATGAGCAGTGATTTTGGATTTTGGGAGTTTCATCACAAGATGGTTGATGGTGCACTGTGTGTCCTGCAGAAACCTGGGGGAAGGAGCAGAGCACAGAAAGGGCAGAGGGTGCAAGACCAGAAATGAGGCGGTAGGAGACAGAGAGACCGCCGACCTGCCTGCGATGGGAAAGTGATACATCCTGAGACTCAATTTCATCACATGAGGTTCCAGTGATCTTAAAGGTTTTGGTTTCCATGGCATCAAGCTGAGCAAATTATGAAGCAAGTGCACCAGCCCAGAGGGGAGAGCAGTACTCCATCAAGCTGCGGATGAAGGCCTCATAGGTGGACATGAGTTCAGGTGTGCCAAGGAAGGACTTTGTACGATGGGGGATACCCAGTCCTTTGGAGGCCAACTTTGAAATGTGGTTTGCCCAAGAAAGATCATGGCTGATAGTGTGATCTTCCTCAAGAGACTTCCGCTTCCTGTCCCTCGAGCGAGGAGGCTTGCTTCGTTCTCTCCACGGCATCGAAGTTTGAGTATTTTCCCATTCGTGTCTTTGTCAAATTTTCACTGGTTATTTTATCGTGTATGTTTAACTGTGTGTTTCTAGTTCGTTTTGGTTTTGTAATTATTGCAAACTTGTGTGTAATTTGTCGTTTTTTGTTCGCACCTCATGCACGGCCTGGTCTCTCTAGGCTCCCCCCCCCCCCCCCCCGTTGATATATTGTGAATATAAGTTCTATCCTTTGCTGTATTTGCTTGTTTATTTGATTTCCTTTTCTACCCCTACCTCCCACGAACATCTTACCCTTTGTCTAACGTTTTAAATACAATATATATATATATAATTAATTCTTTTTCTCCTCGCGGTCGCATGCTTGTTCTCTCGCCCGCTTGTCTCGCCTTGTGCCCCACCCCCTTGTCTCGTCTTGTGCCCCGCCCCCTTTATCTCCCTTTTCTTCCACCTCTCCAGCCTTGCCAACTCTAGTTTCCTCCATACTCACTCAACCCTTTCTCCTTGTTTCTCAAATCCATGTCCTCACTTAGGGACTTTTTCCAGAGTGTTTTTCACGGGTTTGTTTAAATATTATTTAAATATGTTTCAACTTTCCCCTGCAGTATTTTATTCAGTGGTTTATCACAACACGCTGTTTTTCTTCCTATTTAAAAGGTTTTTTTAAATTTCCTCTTCAATTCATTCCACCTAAAAAAAAAATTCAATCTCTTACAGTTCTTCCTCCCTACATTCTCTAAACTCACCTTCATTCCACCCCTCCTCTATTGTTTTCAAACGGATCTCTGACTTGAAAATCACAATAAACCCAGTTTGTAATAAATGTTCGTTTTTCATTAATCATCCACTTTCTAAACTCCCCCCTCACACCTCCCCTCCTAAACTCCCACCTCCCTTTCAATTATCTCCCCTTGCCCCTCCCCTTCAAATGTCCCCTCACCCTCCCCTCCTAAACTCCCCCCTCACTCCTCCCCTTCAAATCTCCCCCCTCCCCTTCAAAACTCCCCCCTCACCACTCCCCTTCAAAACTTCCCCCCCAACTCCTCCCCTTCAAATCTACCCCCCCCCCCCACCCATCTTTCTCCAATTCTCCCCCCTCCCTCCTCCTCCTCAAAGCTGCCTCCTCCCCACTTCATCTCCCTTCTATCTCATACCTCAACCTCCACCAACCTTCTACTTTGCTCTACCCCCCTCAAACAACCCCTCACTGTGCCTCATCCCATCACCATCAAACCTTTTGTCCTCCTCATCCTTCCCTTTCTCCTAACTCTTCTGCAAATCTGACACACTATCAACAGCTCTCCCTAACCCCTCCTCTTCCTCATCTGACCCTACCCCTCCCATCCCCTGTCCTGCACCCGATGCTCCCCCTCCCTCTTCATTAACGGTATGGACCTCAAACATCTGGGGCCTTCACTCAAACCTGATTGATCTCTCCATACAGGTTGCTTCTGACAAACCAGACGTAATCTGCTTAACAGAAACTTTCCTCCTTTATGATGTCTCTGATTCCTTAATATCTCTTCCTGGTTACTCCCTCCCCCGGAATGATAGACCCGAGCCTCGTCCTGGTGGTGGGGTTGCTATCTTTATCAAAAACTCTCTTCCTCGCTATCCCTGCACTGTCCTCTCTCCACTCTTACCCCAGGAGTACCTCTGGCTAAGGCTTCCTCTCCACTCCCAACTTTTGTTCATGTGTTTTGTAAAGTCCTCCAAACAGTGATGACTCCATTCACATTTCGCTGTCTGACAACGCGGACCAACTTCTATCCACTCATCCCAACTCTCTCTTCCCCATATGTCATGGCGAATTCAACTGTCATCATGCCAGCTGGCTGGGTGTGGGTACCTCTCTCACCAGCCATGGCACCTCAGCAAGGGACGTCTGCGACTCATGAGAACTGACACAATCTGTCAATTTCATGACCTTGGATCTCAGTCAACAGAGCATCTTCTCTTCTAGACTTGGTTATGACAAACTTCCTTGCAAATGTCTGCTGCTCTTCTTCTGCTCCAATCGGTTCTTCTGATCATGTGCTTGTTAAAGTGGATATCTCTTTGGCCGTTCTCAGAGAGCCTCCTCAGCATCGACGAGTCTGGCATTTCACTCAGGCCGACAGGCATGGTCTTCAAGCAGCCATCAATCATCTGGACTGGTCTCCCATCTCTACTGCCTCTGACATCAACTCTTCCTGGGAATTCTTCCAAAGCAAACTGCTCTCTCTCATGCACAGATTTATCCCATCTCGTCTTCAGTTGTCTTACCCTCCTCCCCTCGATGGTACACTGAATCTTGTGGTGAGGCAGTTGCCCTGAAACAACTTGCCTTTGCCCTTTGGAAGGCTAATCCAACTGAAGGCAATCTCAGTGCCTTCCCCCAAGCTCAGAACATGTGTGTGCCTACCCTCAGGAGAGCCAGGAAGCAATATCTCTCTTCTCTCAAGACTGAACTCTCAAACCTGTCTCCTTCCTCAAAATCCTGGTGGCATCTGGTCAAATCGGTTTCTGTTGCTTGTTCCCCCTCCATCCACTCCCTTAACTCAAATGGCTACACAGTTGATACCGCACGTGACAAAACTGAAAGCCTCAACTCTGTGTTTGCCTCAAAATATTGTGTCCTGAACCTATCTCTCTGTACCCACCTTACCCAGTCAAACCCAGCTGCTCCTGGAATCTGTGTCATTCTCTCCTGACAATGTGGAGAAGTTTCTGTTAAACCTCACCTCTGATTCTGCAACTGGACCAGACGGCATCAGCCCACGGGTCCTAAAATCCTGCGCTGCCGCTCTTTCACACCCTCTCTCTATTCTCTTCACCCTCTCTTTTGTTCAAGGTAATCTGCCATCAGTTTGGAAATCAGCCAACATTACAGCTTTACACAAAAAGGTGCAAAAACAGATTCTTGCAACTACAGACCAATCAGCCTGCTCCCAATTATCAGCAAAGTCATGTAATCCATCATTGCTTCGGATATCAAATCCTTCCTCTTCTCAAATGGCTTGATCCCTGATCATCAATTTGGTTTCAGACCAGGTTACTCTACTCTGGACATGCTGCTTCTGCTGACTCAACAATGGATGGAGGTCCTCAATGTCAAACAGGAAATCAGAGCTGTCTCCCTTGACATATCACGTGCCTTTGATACGGTCTGGCACCCCGCTCTGCTCACCAAACTCTCCTCCTATGGTATCCATGGAAATCTCCATGCATGGCTTGCGGACTGCCTCTCTGGTCGTAGGCAACGTGTGTCCCTGAATGGATTTCTCTCATCCTCCCTTCCTGTTCAGGCTGGAGTTCCCCAAGGCAGTGTTCTGGGCCCTGTGCTTTTGCTGGTCTTCATCAATGATCTCTCCGACTCTCTGGAAAACCCTATCTCTTTGCTAATGACTCCACTCTCTGCCGCTCCATTCCTCATCCCTCAGATCGGCAGCCTCCTCATGTGGAACATGTCTTTCAATTCCGACAAAACTCACACTCTTACTATGTCTCTCCGAAAAGACGGACTGGACAACCCTCCAATCTACTTTCCAAACAATCCTCTCCAAGAAGTTGTTCGGGTTAGGGTTAGCTGTTTGTCACTGAAGCTGTTTGCTCTCACTATCTGCCATGATTTTTCCTGGGAAAACCACATTTCTAAGGGGGCCTCCAAAACAAGTCGCCGACTGGGCATCCACCGTTGTGCAAAGTCCTTCCTTGGCACACCTGAGCTCCTCACCACATGCAAGGCTTTCATCCGCAGCTCAATGGAATACTGCTCTCCCCTCTGGGCTGGTGCTCCTGCCTCACACCTAGCTCGGCTTCACGCTGTTGAAACCAAAACTTTCAGAATCATTGGAATCTTCCGCGATGAAGCTGATTCTGAGGGCCTTTCACTCACTCACCACAGGCAGGCAGGTAGGTGGTCTTTCTGCCTTCTACCGACTCCTATCCGACCTAGCTCCCCCAGCTCTATCTGTGCTCTGTCCCCCAAATATTCCTAGCCCTTCTAGGTCGCACAAGATCTGCCAGCAACCCTCTTCTGGTGAAATTGCCAAAATCAAGACTCTTTGCTCACCTTCACTCTTTCATTCCTCTTTACTCCCTCCCGCCTCTGGAAGAAACTCCCTCACTCTCTTCAATCCAACTCCTCCCTCCAGATCCTTAAAACAGCTGTTCACCACCATCTCTTATCTTCCCCCATCCAAAACCTTGATCTTTTCTACCCCCGTTAATTCACCCCAGATCCACTTTTTTGAAATACCAACTTCTTTCCTGGAAGTACTAGCAGTGTCCATGTGTTTTATACCTCTCCCACCCTCCACCCCTCCCCCCCTTCCCATGCCTCCTCTCCCCAAGCCCTCTCCCTCCCACAGATCTCCCGATGTCTCTGTTCTCTGCTGTTGTACTTGTGTGCTTCCCTCTCTCTCCTCATCTTGTCTCCCGCTCCCTTTATTGTATGTTTTGAGTGTCCGTTTTTTTGTGTGCGTATGTGATTCATGTTAGCTCTTACACGAACCTCGATCTTGTATACAAAAATATATAAATAAATAAATAATAAAAGAGGATTGTGAAGAAAGTAGATGGATGGGTTTGCCATACGGTCCTTTCGGAGAGAAAAATAATAAATATCACATGATTTGCTAACCCATCTGGATTGATGAATTCTTGCATTAAGGTTGATTAAGTGGACCATAACAACTCATGGAAGATTTTTATTATTTCGTCTGCAGCCTGTGACCACTGGTTGCATCATTGCTTTGAGGTCAGCTGTGCCAATGACACAGTGCTCCCACGTTTCCAGCATCAGAACTCATTTTTGTTGAGTCAACCACCCTGGTTTTATTTAACGGCACGACAAGGGCTAAAACTCAAAGATCTAAAAGATCTTAAGCGTTAAGCTAAGCCAACAGCAAGCTTTCGTAGAGATGATTGAAATAGTGCATCAGTAAAACTCTCATAGAACACAATATTCGTGCCAAGCGAGAGCCTTTCAGTGAAGTGTGCATCAAATAAAGCACAATGAGATGGAAATGGATGAAACCCTTGCGTGACATCACTTTCATATTCTAGATAACACACTGCTTTTGTTATTGTTTGTTGGCCATTGAGTGAGCGACAAAGAGTGCAAAACAAAGAAAGGGAAGAGGATTTTGAGAGATGAGGATATCCAAAGCTTCAGGGGGCAGTGTGAGGGAGAGAGGAGTTTGGAGTAAGCAGAGAGAGAGAGAGAGAGCGAGAGAGAGAGAGAGAGAGAGAGAGAGAGAGAGAGAGAGAGGAGAGGGATCAAGCTTGGAGAGGAACTGATGTGATGTAGTGGAAAAGGAAAGGGAGGGAAGCAGTTCCAGAGCACCGTGCGATGCATTTCAATCAATCGGCATCAATATAGCTGATTGTCCTTTGCCAACGCCAGTGGGACATACTCAGCTTGTCTTTCTCCCTCTGTTTGCAGCAAGCGTTTTGGTCGACAATGCTCCTGAGCCTAGAGCTATATGAATAATTGTTCAACAAAAGAGACTGAAGTTGATATTCGAAAAGGAGCCATTTTATTTTATTTTATAAATATGAATGGTTGCTTCGAATATTTTGCCAATGTATTGCTCAATCCTGCAGGCCGTAAATTTGCCAGTTGATCTGTTGGACCAATCGATGGGAAAAATGTCCTGCTTGTGTGTCCTCCCAACATTGGACCCAAATGTTACAGAGAGATGGAGACATGGAGGTCCAAAGACAACAACCTCAAATAAAAAGTGTGCAATCTCAGCAATTCCAACATTTGTCTGAGACACGTTCATCTTTTGAAAAAAAAAAAAAAAAAAAAACATTTATACAAAAAGGGATTTTTTTTTTACAAAAATACAAAATACAAAATACAAAAAGGGTGGGAGCAAGCGTCATTAAGACAAAGGTAAATACCTTAGCCTGAAGACTAGTCAAACAAAGCTTTTGTCAAAACAGTACAAATGTTCCTTCATCCTAAAGGCCAAAATGAACGGTCAATCAACGCTACATTTTCTGATTCCGCATTCAAGGTTCAGCAGCGAAACGAAAATCAACTTAAAATTCAGAGCCTGAAGGGCAACCCCGATATTGTGTTTGACACCACATAACATAGGTGAAGTACCAGGAAAAAAAGGAGAAGCAGGATGCCTCAATCTTCCCTACCTGTTTCTCTGTTGAGAAATGCCTCATTCGCACAAGGAAAAATGTCCAAGCAATATGTCTAACCTAAAAGACACGTACTTTAGGTCGAAGACCAATGCACATGGTAAAGTTTTTCCAAAAACAATGCACGTCCACCTTGACCCTAAGGCTAAATGGTATGGTTTTACAAGAAACGCTTCGATTCTGCCTGCAGACATGACCAGCATGGCAAAATTAGCTTAAAATGGAGACGTTTGGCTGGTTCCGCTTAATACGTTTGGCTGGTTCCGCTACACATCACCCCTGGGAAGGCAATGGCAAACCACCCAGTATAACCCTTGCCAAGAAACTGCTGCGGCAGCACTGACATTCTGTTACAGAGTATGGCACATCAGCATTAGAATACATAACCAAACACATCATCATGATGTCAGACTGGAGTGACCAATCATAGGACAGAGAATTTGAATGGAGAAGACCTCAAACAAATTTCATTCAGCAATGCAGAAAGAGAGAGAGGGAAAGAGCTGTTTTTAGAACAACAAAACCCTTAAGATAAAACAACAATGGGCAATCATTGTTTGTAATAGCAAAAAGTTCACATCGACAACTACCGTTTGGAATCTTGAACAGTTATTGTGGGTTTAAACCCCCTTCAGAAAAGATAGGATAGTTTGTAGAGAAAAAAGGAGACGAAAAACAGGCACACGCACACAAAAACATACACAGACATACCCACACACACTGGCAGTTCTCCACTCACAGTATGGAGTCGCATAATAACTGATATATATATATATATAGCTATAATAAAATTATATTATCTATAATAAGTCTATAATAAAAGACTGTGTGTCGGTGTGTGTGCATCTCCTTCATAACTCCAAAGCCATGAAACCTAGCGACCCCAAATTTGGCATGCACACTTCTCAACCTCTAAAGGATTGCATGAGCCTAAGGGAGTGAAAAGTGGTAGTTTGGGTGTGTTAAAAACTCTTTTTGAAGATAATGAAGGTGCTCATTAAAAAAACAAAAAAAGCCTTACCAAAATGGTGGTCCGCCATCTTGGTCAGCCCACTATCACATTGCTGGGTTTTTAACCTGCCATTTTGTTTCGACCTATTGAAACGTGCCTTGGCTTGGAAACACTATCTGCTCTCACGGACTAGTTAAAGCATATAATCAAAATCTGGATTCGCATTTGATTCGATCCCTTTACACCATGAGCAAACCACTTTTTTTTTATCTGTCTAAGATGACCACAGAAATCCATTTGAGGAAAGAGTTGAATCACCATCTCTCAACAAAAGGGGCGGTTTGCGATTTAATCTGTCACGGACGTGGGACCAGGCAATTACATCTCTCCCACATCGTCTGCAATCGTCATGGGGTGCCCAAATTTGTCAATACCAATTCATCTTTCCAACGGTTGATATCACATGGCGATTTTCAAGCTTCCTCTTCACTTCAACATCTGCCGTGAACAAGGCGAGTGGATTCTCGCCGAAGCGTTGGCTCTATGACTCAGAAGTCCAGCTTTTGCATTTATAAACTTTTACTGATTTAATTTGACTGGATGGATTACAACAACCTGCATTTGTTTAACTTTTTCTACTGTTCCATCAATTATATTGAGTGAAGAAAATATTAAGGAATCTGCCCAAAGTGTTACTTTATTGAATGCTATGAAAATAATTAACCAGCGGGAATAGAGTACAACGAAAATAATTAATTAGCAGACATATCAACAGCAATGTTTCTCCGAGTATGGAAGGCACAATATATCAAATAAAAAATCGAATTCAAAGAACGTGGCCTTCCTCATGCTATGCCTAATGTATATAGTTTATTTAATTTACCTCCTTCCTTTAAAAAGTAGAAAGTACACCAATGGAAGAACAAAGGCCTCTTCAAATGTAAACCTTTTGTCCTTTTGGGTTTGTCGTGTTGATTAATTTTTTGCATGCTCATGGTTTACAGCAACAGAATTTCGAACAGGGCCGTAAGGTCTCGGTCCACTCACAAGCGCTCACACACACACACACACACACACACACACACACACACACACACACACACACACACACACACACACACAAACAAATATATATAATATATACACACATACAAACACACACACAAACATATTGTCACCCCAAGTGGGGGATGTGAACAAACATATTGTCACACACAAACACCCCAAGAGGATGAATGACCGGAACGAGCTTTAACTCCGAGGCGTATTTCGAACTTGGCGGGATTATTTCTGGTGCGTGCGGGAAGGTTCGAAGTCTTACCTGGGATGGACGGCCGACACTGGGTTAATCCGAACCCACAAACAAAGCAACGAACCAGGCCAAGAACAGTAAATTCAGCAAATAATGAATTTATTAAAAGTAATTGTTAACCAAATAAAATGAACATAACGTAAAAACTATTTCCTAATTTCAGATGTCTCCACTCAGAATCATATACAAACAAGGGAATGATAAAAGAAAATAAAATGATTTGATAATCGGCCGGCACTCAGCTCTACGTCTCCAAATGGCTGCTAAGGCTTGCTGGTCGTTTGTCGCCTCCAAACCACCGTGCGGGAAGCGCACAAAACGGCACGGAGTCGCGCTCCTCGACGTCCCAACGTGAGGTACTTCTCGCGATGCCGACTGTCCCGAACCTCTCTTGTTCAGTCTTTTTCCACAATCGCACACGAGCCAAAGATGCGCCACCGCCCGTGACCAAGCCAGAACAAAGAGAAAATGTGACCGCCTCCAACGAGCGCCAGGACCAAGAGACCAAAAATGGCGAGACCGCAGCTCTTCAACAATTGACTTCCTCCAGCTCTCAAATGTTCCACGCTGATGTCACACTCTGTCCAGTCACCGAGGCGCTACTGAATCATCCCATCGTACCTCCACCAACCACGAAGGCCAGGGCGTGGCCTCCTCGTTACTAGTCGTCGGGGAGACGGAGTCAGTTTAATCTCTGTTCGGGTTATGTTTGGATGACGTCGCGATCGTGAGGCGGGATTTAAGTGCCAATCGGCAAATGCTGACCCTGTCGGCGCCATGAGCGCAGGAGTCTATTTATTACAGTTGTTGTTGTTTTATTGTGTCCTCGATTTCCTGGCTGGCTGGATGTAATAAAACCTAAGGGAATACCACAGGAGGAAAATTACACACTGGGGAATGAATCTTTAAGCCCTATAATTAAATAGCACAAAGCGACGCCCCTTATGGTGACATGCAAACACTCTTACCCAGACAGACGGCCTACTTACATACATCGAGATGGCTTCGTGGCATACGGAGCATGCTAATTTACACATTTTTTACTTTCCTAAGGTATTTCTTTGTTTACCCCCACAAACGTAACAATATATAATATGTACACACATACAAACAAAGACACACACACGCACACACAAATTTACATCGAGGTGCTCATCCTGTTCGCATTATTCACGACATACTTATTCACCTGGCAGGTTAGCCAATTACTTTTGGGGATTTTAAGATCAACCTTTAAATGCCACAAAGGTTGTCTCTCGGGGACACCGAGCCAATACAAGCTCTGGGGTGATTCACACACAATGACTTATTATTCCCCACAATGGCCTCGCCTACCCATAAGAACAATGTGAAAGGAATTTTTCCTTTTATGAAAACTCAAGAAATGGCAAAATCACAGATGAAGCCATCATTTTAATTTGATTTCTAATATCACTCGAGACTGTTATTGTGTGTTAATCCTTGTACGTTCTTATTCAAAATGACTTTTTGTTTCTCCCCATTTAGTCCAAGCCATTTAGCATTTGACGGGGAAAAAACTGCAACACTACCGATCTCATTAGTATTGATTACCCTCAAGGTACCTTTATAACATACTAAAAGTATAAAGGTCTAAAAATATGGGGTGACTCTCAAATAATGCAATCAAGTTTTCTCCATTTAGCCCCATGTTAAAAGACGTACATATGCCGCATGCTATGATTATTGTCGCTCTCTGAACTTCTATTGCTTATTTTATACACTGGACCTAATCACTAGCACGATATAATAAATAAAGGATATCATACTGTACAATATTGTATATATAAGTGAAGTTTTTACTGTTTTAGTGTCTTATTTAACCACACCCCGTTTTACAAAGACTGCTCACTCCACAGCAAGCGACGGTACATCATTATTTGTTTGTGAACCATATATATCTTAGTTTTTAATCCCATCAATGACATGTATTTAGTATGTTTAGGTCTATTGGCAATAACATACAGTAATAGTATATTCAACTTTTCTATATTTGCAGGTAATCCAACCCTGAAGAATGGCGGCCAATTCGTGTGTATTCTGCAATGAATCCACCAACAACGATAATCCAGTAGTGACACTTCGTGAAAAGGGAAGTCGGACTATTAATGTTGTTAGTGACCAGCGCAGTGACCCAATACAGACTGTTCCAGGTCAACCTTGATGTACTGTGGAAGACGTCACTGCTGTTCAAGATACCAAGACCTGCATGGTCCGGGATGATGCAACTCTTACATCGTGGTGTCCAGCATTCAATATCGTCTGTCCTGTTTCTCCCAATGATTGATTTGAGCTCGAGCGACACTACATGCATCTACTCCACTCTCAACTACATTGCGCAACATGCTAAACAACATGATGTACCTACCATCATCACCTTTGATCAGCCACTATGGTGGAAGGCATTGTCGATCATTCTCTCGGAGCCAGATGGAAGCCCCATGCGACGTATTGTGGTAAGGCTAGGTGCCTTTCATATGGAAATGAGCTTCCTTGGCAGCATAGGGCACCTCATGGGTGGTTCTGGGTTGAAGGAGCTGCTAGAACTCATATACGCACCAAATGCAGTGGATCACATCCTAACAGGAAAAGCAATTTCCAGGGCTGTACGGGCACACATCCTCCTGGATGCTGTCCTGAATGCACTCCTCCTGTCTGATCCTCTTGGAGGAACACAATACAGAACTGCAGAAGACTTGCCAGTTCGGGATGAAGATGCAATGAGTGGCTTGGCCGATGATGATGTGATTCATCCAGATGTGAGTAAAGCAAGGACCCTGTATGATGCGTTGATGAAAGGCACATGATCTTCCAACGATGTAGCAAGTGATCCAATCCTTGACAAGATCAGCAAAGTCTTTCAAACACAGACAGAATCATTGACCAAAGACCGAACAGCGAAACTGTGGTTACAGTATATGGATATGGTGAAGATCTTAAGAAAATTCATCAAAGCCGAGCGTATGGGAAACTGGTCCCTGCACCTCGAAGCTGTATCTGATATGTTACCATATGTAGCAGCCTCAGGTCATTCACTCTATGCTAAGTCTGCCAGGATTTACCTGCAAATAATGCACAGCTTAGAACAGGACTATCCAGATGTGCACCGTAAGTTTACTCAGGGCTTCCATGTCGCCCGAAGAAGTAGTAGAGCTTGGGCTGGAATTTCCTCAGACCTGATGATTGAGCAAGTACTCATGAGAAGTATGAAGACCAGCGGGGGGTTAACAAGAGGAAGAGGAATGACAGAGCAACAACGGTTAACGTGGCTTTTGTCCATGCCGGCTTGTTCGGAGACGAACAGATCGATGCAAGAGCTCACTGGAGTGAAGTACAGCACAGGTGAACAGAACAAAGAGATGGGCAAAACCAGGCAGCATCGCGACATGCAAGATACAAGTACACTACAGGTCGCTCTAGTTGACAGAAATCCTTTCAAGTGTCATCCATCCCTCAGGAACATAATGACTGGTGTCAACGCTGGCAGTAAGGTTGATGTCGACAATGCCAAGCTCATTGGAGACAAGATCATGCACTCCATGACAAATCAGTCAGTTGTCCACTACACGTTCAAGCGCAAAGACCAAGCCACCACATTTCTGAAGGCCAGATCATCTGTGCGAGTTGGTAAAGACCAGGTACAGATAGACCCAGAACTGCTATTCCAGCGGCTCATCATCATCTCAAAATCTGCTGAAGATAAGGAAGAGATGTTTCGCTTTGAGTTATGCCCTCATCCACCTGTGCTGTTTGATGAAAAGCTGATGCTACATGAAGCCCAGAAGTCCGTACTCGGAGATGCTATCTGGTCTAAACTTGAACCAGGTACCATAGAGTCAATCAGCGAAATCCAGTATGTCTTGGATGGTGGAAGTCTGCTGCACCGTATACCATGGCCACGTGGTTCACCAACATATCGAGAGATCTGCATGCTCCACTGTGACTATGTTACAAGAAAGTACGGAAAGGCCATCGTAATATTTGATGGATATCTTGGTCAATCAACCAAGCACATGACCCACCAGAGGCGAGCAGCAGGTAGAGGTGGACCAGAAGTGACTTTCACTGATGACATGAAGTTGACCATGAAGAAAGACATCTTCCTGGGAAACCTCAACAACAAACAGAACTTCATCAACATGTTGAGCAGATACCTCTGGCTTTCTGGATGCCAGACCCATCATTCCCAGGAAGATGCTGACCTGCTAATCATCCAGACCACAGTCAGTTCGGCGAACATGAGGAACACAGCCCTTATAGGAGAAGACACAGATCTGATCGTCCTACTCTGCTTCTACGCAAACCTAGAAGCACACGACTTGTTTATGTATAGTCAGGCAAAATCCACTACAAAACCAAACCACATCTGGAATGTGAAGTCCATGAAACGTCAGCTAGGTGCAGCTGTGTGTGAAAGCATCCTATTCATACACGCAGTATTGGGATGTGACACGACGTCTCGATTGTACGGCCTTGTCAAAGGAGCGTCACTGAAGAAATTCATGATGAGCACACTCTTCCAAACTCAATCCCAACAGTTCTTGGCTGAGGATGCATCACCAGATGTGGTCGAGGCTGCAGGAGAGATAGCACTCGTGTGTCTCTACAAGGGTAAACCTGATGAAAGTTTGGATTCCCTCAGGTACAAGCGGTTTTGTGAACAGGTCGCAGTCAAGACTTTGAAGATACTCCCACAGATCTTACCGCCCACATCTGCTGCAGCGAGATATCACAGCAGACGGGTGTATCTGCAAATACAGCAGTGGAAAGGAAACAACAGCCTACAACCAGTGGATTGGGGCTGGAGAATGAGCGACGGCAATCTTGTTCCTGTTATGACCGACCTCCCTCCAGCACCTCAGGATTTGTTGAATGTTATCCGGTGCAACTGTTCGACCGATTGTGGTTCCGCACGGTGTACATGCCGCAAGAACAACTTGGAGTGTTCTCCTGCTTGTGGTCAGTGCCGTGGATCTGGCTGCACCAACTCCGTCCTGGACAGTTTCAGCGACGACGATGACGAGGAAAATGATGATTAGGTAGTGGACTGTTGTTATAGACTGTTACATGCAGCTGAATTAGTTAATTGTGGACATTTTTTTACTTTTAAGCGAATCCTTGACTTCCGACAGTATTTTATGAGTCAGTATTATTAGTTTCTCTATATGTGATTTTATTATGAGTTTGTGATTTTAATCAACAAAATGTGCCATAATTCTGAAACGGTCATGACAAGTGATTCATGTATTTGCATATCAGTGATCAGTATTTAGCTGTTGGGAATTTTGTTTACGTGCTTATTTTTTTGTTCCGTACGGGCCGTACTGGGCTGTAACATGCTGTAATTCCTGATATTAAAAGTACTAGGGCATTGCCCGTACAATATCTATATCTAAAATTATATCCCCCCCCTCTATTTACATGAAATGGTTTGGTCCAAAGCGAACGGCTTGCGAGTACGGTGACAATCCCCCCCCTCTATTTACATGCAATGGTTTGGTCCAAAGCGAACGGCTTCCGGAGTTTGGTAAAGAAATCGCCATCGCGTGCACAAACGCGCAGGAAAGCGAATGAATCGCAAATTCGGTTTTATTAGTTTTAAAACATAGTTTAACGCCAACATAGTTTGCAAACGTGAAATAAATGAATACGCTCTCAAATGTGCCATCCGAGGCAGAGTGTGTCCGCCACGTTCGGCACACGCGATCGTTCGCTGCTCTCTGATTGGTTGAATCGTTTTTTGGACATAGCTCGGTAAGTAATTGTCCGATTAATATGAAACCTTGAAAAGGCACATCCTCGGGTCCCCAGCAATATACCTGGCAAGTTTCAAGTATATCGGACCCGTGGTTGTCGAGAAACAGCGGTCACAGACAAACAGACGTACAAACGTACAAACGTACAGACAGAGATTACTGGAATTATAGATAGATAATTATATACCATGTGCTCGGAATGTATCGCAAAATGTGAACAAATCGTACCGCAAAAGGATGAAAAGGGGGGTCCATGTACCAGTGATTTTGACAGACACCCCATATTTTTAGAGCTTTAGACTTTTGATATGTTATCTGGTATATATTACTGCATACAATTTCGCACTGATATGTAGTGTTGCAGTTTTTTCCTATCTGGGCCCATATTTGGGCTAAATGGCTTGGACTAATTGCTCAGTCCAGACTCATGAAGGTCCTTATGAATGCAAAGCATCATGGGATACCTTGCAGCTCACCAACGTTTTGTCCCGACCTACCTCAAGTCACGTGACCCACATGTAGGATTGCTTGTCATTACTTGAAACTGTGAAACCTGAAGTGAGGCTTGTACTGGAGTTCACAAGTTGTTGACTCGACTCTTGCTGCTGTTTGACTGACCTGCAGATCACTGCACCTATTTATTGTTACAACTCTGCATGGATTAGTGGTATGGTTAACAACCTTTGAGCAACAACAGACAAACAAATACCCCAACCACAATGAAATGCATCACGTGTTCAAATTCAATACAGTTAATTTTATTATATTTATTTATTATTTATTTATTTTTAGTCTGCCACATGGTACTCAGTTTTGCTGACATCGGAAGGATGACGGGCTGAGTCGACCCACATGGTGTTAATTCAACGACACGACAGGGGCTTCAACTAAAGACCCTCGGATCTTAAGTCAGCCACCTTAACTGTCAAGCCAACAAAAGGCTAAGCTAGTTGACTTCACGTTAGCGATTATAACTGGTGTGAGGCAAATGATCAAAAGTGATCAAATGCAGACACGGAGAAACAAAACAACAAAATGAAGTGCAGCAACTGGACTCATCAGGGAGATGGCGGGGTTACTGGGCATACAGTTACAGGCTTAATGACTCATTTGAAAAGGTCAAAATGAAGCTAATATGAACAACAACGTAAGAATGAAACAACAAACAAGGATGCGAATGAGACTCAAGAAATGAACACACACACACACACACACAAAGAGACAGAGAGACAGAGAGACAGAGAGACAGAGAGAGAGAGAGAGAGAGAGAGAGAGAGACACACACACACACACACACACAGTGACACACACATAGAAAGAGAAACACACACATAGAAAGAGATACACACACATAGAGAGAGACACACACACAGAGAGAGAGAGAGAGAGAGAGAGAGAAAGAGAGAGACACACACACACACACACACACACACACACACAGTGACACACACATAGAAAGAGAAACACACACATAGAGAGAGACACACACACATAGAAAGAGACACACACACATAGAGAGAGACACACACACATAGAGAGAGACACACACACATAGAAAGAGACACACACACAGAGAGACGCACACACATAGAGAGACACACACACACACACACACATAGATAGAGACACACACATAGAGAGAGACACACACATAGAAAGAGACACACACATAGAAAGAGAGACACACACACACATAGAGAGAGACACACACACATAGAAAGAGACACACACACATAGAAAGAGAGACACACACACACACACATAGAAAGAGACACACACACATAGAGAGAGACACACACACATAGAGAGAGAGACACACACATAGAAAGAGACACAGACATAGAGAGAGACACACACATTGAGAGAGACACACACATAGAAAGAGACACACACATAGAGAGAGACACACACACATAGAGAGAGACACACACATAGAAAGAGACACACACATAGAGAGAGACACACACACACATAGAGAGAGACACACACATAGAAAGAGACACACACATAGAGAGAGACACACACACATAGAGAGACACACACACATAGAGAGACACACACACATAGAGAGAGACACACACATAGAAAGAGACACACACACATAGAGAGAGACACACACATAGAAAGAGACACACACACATAGAGAGAGACACACACATAGAGAGACACAGACACATAGAAAGAGACACACACACATAGAGAGAGACACACACACACACATAGAAAGAGACACACACATAGAGAGAGACACACACATAGAAAGAGACACACACACATAGAGAGAGACACACACATAGAAGAGACACACACATAGAGAGAGACACACACATAGAGAGAGACACACACATAGAGAGAGACACACACATAGAGAGAGACACACACATAGAAAGAGACACACACACATAGAGAGAGAGAGAGAGACACACACACACACACACACACACACACAC
>NC_136268.1:32272537-32305037 GCF_964187855.1 Myxine glutinosa
TCCGTAAATATATCCTCCGCAAGCAGGCCGAGACAACGAGACAGAAAATCAATCAAATGGGAAACGGATATCAAGCGACAAAGGATGTTAAACAATAGGAGGTTAGAAAGCCACAGGGCAGAAGGAAGGGCAAAGAGGAAAGACAACCAGATGAATGTTCTCGAGGAAAAGTTTAGAGCAGGAGAATTGAAAAGGTGAAGGAAAAAGGGTGGGGACGTTAGAGATGTGAAAAGAAAGAAATCAAGCAGTTGCTTCCAGTTGAAAAATCGCATAGTCAACAGAAGAAAGCGACAGAACGAAACGGTTATTATTAAGGCAACTTGTACAAATGGAACCGATCAGGGGACGAGAGACAAATGGCAATAACTGGATGGATGGGAGGAAAGACAGAGAGAAAGAAGAACGCAGACGCAAATTGAAAGACAAAGGCACAATATAATAAACGGCAGGGGAAAAGATAGATGTAAGGAGCAGAGACTCTCAGTAGGTTATGGTGGAGAGACGGTGAGGGAGAGAAGAGCGAAGAAAGCAGAATTTATTTAGCCACCGGGTGGGCCGGTCACAGGCTGGGTGGGGGATAACTGGGGATGGAGGGAGGGAGAGAGGGAGAGCGGAGGAAGCGAAAGTGAGACAGACAGAGAGGTAGGGTGAAATGGGTGGTGGTCCGAGGATGGCAGGCAGAGGAGAAACACCGAGAAGACAAATCTGAAGGCAAAACGAAGGTTAAGGAAATAAAATAAAAATAAAAAAAATTGAGGAATAGGCAAGACCACAAGGAAGGTCGTCCTGCATGCCACCAAGATGGTGTTCAACATCCCTCCAGGTTCAAATTCAAGGTAATCTGTTGCCCCACAATTCATCATGCCTCATACCTACCGCTCGGGCACCTCTCGAATCTCGTTCGTGTCCTTCATGTTACGTCCTCGAAATGCAAGTCTTGTTCTCTGTGCTGCAATATATGCAAAGGGGAGGCCCACAAGGTTACAGAGCAAATAAAATGGTGAACAGGAGTGCGATTAAACTCGCGTGGCACGTTCCAAATACCAAACTGCAGGGACATCAGTGATTTCGAGCCAACAGGTACCCGTGTCTGTACACTTGCAGCAGAGAGAGAGAGAGAGAGAGAGACAAGTTTATTGGTTGTCCAATATTCAGCAAATTCCAGTGTGCGTTTGTTTTAAGAACACCGTGGCTGCGTTCGGATGACTGCAAATCATTGATGTGTGGGAGAGGTGAGGGGAGGATTGGGGAAGGTGGGAGGCAAGACGAGGGGAAAGTAGTCAAGACTGATCCTGGCAAGGGGAGAGGTTAAAATTAATCGTTTAGGATTCAAAACAATTTCGTCGTTCTTATGCTCACGTCCAATACATGACAGATTTCTATTTTACAAATGGCACGAGTAATGAACACCTTATTGATATCTGGGATTCCTTTGTAATTCACCATCTGGGCACGAAGCTAGAATCGTGAGACGAATGGGAGAGAATGCGACCAGAGACAGTGATATGGTGGTATATATGAGAATGTGCGGTGGTGCCACAAGCTGCGGATGCCACCTTGCATTCTCATCAACCATGTACAGTCATGGCCAAAAATATTGGTACCCTTGCACTTTTTTGAAATAATGCACCATTTATTCCAGAAAATTGTTGAAATTAAAAAATATTTTAGTATCCACATACTGTATGTATTTCTTTGGTTTGCAGTGGGACAAAAAAATAAAAAGCTAAAAAAATTACTAAATCTTAGCTTATACCACACACAAATCCTAAAATGGCCCGGACAATATTATTGGCACCTTTTAGAAGTTGTTAGAAATAATTAGATTTCAAGCAGGTGATTCTCCTTTACTTGGAATTGAACTCACTTGTGGTGAATTGCAGGTGCCTGCAACATAGAAATCACTCATTAAACCAGTTCGAAGAGAGAAAAGCGGTGATTCTGCTGTTTTGTGTCACTGTGTGTACCGCAATGAACATGGAGAAAGGAAAGAAAACCAGAGAATTGTCTGAGGAGGTCAGACACAAGATTGTAGCCAAGCATGGACAATCTCAAGGCTACAAGTCCATCTGCAGAGACCTTGATGTTCATGTGTCCACTGTACGCAATGTTATCAGGAAGTTTAAGGCCCATGGCACTGTTGCCAACCTCCCTGGAAGTGGCCGCAAGAGAAAACTTGATCGAAGATTGCAGCGAAGGATTGATCGAATGGTGGAGAAAGCACCTCGATCAGCTGCCAGATTCAAGCTGACCCTCAGACACAAGGTACGAGTTTCAACTCGCACCATCCATTGCCAACTCAGTGAAACGGGGTTCTATGGTAGGAGACCCAGGAGGACCCCACTGCTGAGAAAGCCCGACGGGTGTTTTCCAAAACACTCCTGACCAAGCCAAAATCCTTCTGGGAGAATGTCCTGCAGACAGATGAGACCAAATTAGAGCTTTTTGGGAAAGCACATCATCTCTATGTTTATAGAAAACAAAATGAAGCCTTCAAAGAAAAGAACACCTTCCCTACAGTCAAACATGGAGGAGGTTCAGTGATGTTTTGGGGTTGCTGTGCTGCTTTTGGCACTGGGTGCCTTGAATGTGTGCATGGCATCATGAAATCAGGAGATTACCAAGGAATTTTGGAGCGCAATGTTCAACCCATTGTCAGAAAGCTGGGTCTCTGTCGAAGGTCATGGGTCTTGCAGCAGGACAATGACCCCAAATACACTTCAAAAAGCACCCAGGAATGGTTCAAGACAAAACGCTGGACTGTTCTGAAGTGGCCAGTAATGATTCCAGATTTAAATCCCATTGAACATTTGTGGGGAGATCTGAAAACAGCAGTTGGGAGAAGGCACCCTTCAAATCCGGGAGAACTGGAGCAGTTTTCACAAGAAGAGTGAAGCAAACTGCCAGTAGAGAGATGGAGGAAGCTCATTCATGGCTATAGGAAGCGCTTGACTGCAGTTATTTTGTCCAAAGGCCGGGACACCAAATATTAAGTCCAGTGTGTCAATAATTTTGTCAATGCCGTTTCTTTTTATTTTCTGATTTAAAAGGATATACGTATTACGTTCTGAATCAAAAACAAATGTTCTGTTATATTAACAATGAAATAAAGAACTCTGTAGACAAAATATTTTGGTCAATTTCAACTTATTTTTAGAGAAAATTGTGAGTTATTTGAAAAAAGTGCAGAGGTGCCAATATTTTTGGCCACGACTGTACCTTATCACAAAACAAAATGTGATTGTCAAGCATATATGTGTGTATACAGGCATATATATATATATATATATATATATATATATATATATATATATATATATATATATATACTGAAACGCAAAAGAAACTTACCACCTTTGAAACCTTTAAATATCAACAATAACACTGCGTGTAGTAAATGTGTGAACTTATTTGTGGACAATAGTGTCCTCGCTGTCAGACAAAACGGTCACGGATGGTCACTTGAACCTTCAATGGTCACTTCATAGCACAGCTGTTGAACAGCCGTTTTGACTGTCAGTGATTAGCCAAGGGGTATGGGATGATTTTAATGAGCTGCACGTGATGTCTTGATATTGGCTTTAAAAAGGCCAGTGCAAAATGGGCATTTTGACCGAAAAATTTGACCATTTTGACCAACTTCAAAAAGACCGAAAACACAAAAGAAACTTACCACCTTTGAAACCTTTAAATATCAACAATAACACTGCGTATAGTAAATGTGTGAACTTATTTGTGGACAATAGTGTCCTCACTGTCAGACAAAACGGTCACGGATAGTCACTTGAACCTTCAATGGTCACTTCATAGCACAGCTGTTGAACAGCCGTTTTGACTGTCAGTGATTAGCCAAGGGGTACGGGATGATTTTAATGAGCTGCACGTGATGTCTTGATATTGGCTTTAAAAAGGCCAGTGCAAAATGGGCATTTTGACCGAAAAATTTGACCATTTTGACCATTTTGACCAACTTCAAAAAGACCGAAAACGCAAAAGAAATTTACCACTTGTTTGAAATGTAATAAAATTGTAACAGTTCAAAATAAAACAAACCAACAATTGCTAATTGAAACATTGGCATTTTATTGATGACATGTCAAGTTTTTGACCAAGATACACCATCTCATCAGTTTGTTCTACAGTACAGAACAGCACAGGGTGCAATGTCAGTCCCCTTTCAATAGCGTGTATGGCCACCATTGTTTTGGATACAGGCAGTGCATCGTCGGCGTATACTGCCTACCAGTCTTTGGATGGATTGCTGCTGGATTCTGTCCCACTCAGTCCTCAATGTCTGAAGCAGCTCTGCCCGTGTCCTGGCCCTGCCAACTATGCGTCTCCCAAGCTCATCCCACAGGTGCTCTATGGGATTCAGGTCAGGGGAGAGCGCAGGCCACTGCATGGTGTTGATGTTCTCGCCTTGGAGAAATGCAGTGGTAAAGCGAGCAGCATGGGGACGAGCGTTGTCATGCTGAAAGGTTCTCAGTTCTGGGTGGTATAGCAGGAATGGCAGCAGATGAGGTCGCAGGATGTTATCCACATACCGCTGGGCGTTAAGATTCCCATCCACAACCATCAGTGGCGTCCTGTACCGGCCTGATATGGCTGCCCACACCATCACACTTGGGCCACCCCACCTGTTGGCTTGACGCACGCAACAATCGGCATATCGCTCGCCAGTTCTTCTCCAGACACACTCACACCCATCAGGACTGTCCACACAGAACCTTGACTCATCGCTGAAAGCGACCTCGTTCCACTGCGCCAAGGTCCACCGCTGATGCTGCTGGCACCATCTCTGACGGTTGCGGCGATGGGCAACCATCATCACGGGGCCTCTGTATGGTCTTCTGGCAGTCAGACCATAGTCATGCAGTCGTCTTCGTGCAGTATCATTGGAGATCCGTGGGTTTGCACGCCCCGGAGTTTCTGCCGCAGTGCGGGATGCTGGACGGAATCGATCCCGCAGGTGACTTCGGACCATCTGCCTGTCCTGCCTTGCAGTGGTGACTCTTGGCCTCCCTGATCGAGGTCTGTCATCTCCAGAGTTGTGGAGGGTGTCTCTGTCCACCAGGGCCGATATCGTCTGGTGTGAACAGCCAAGGCGACGTGCCACCTCACGGTAGCTCAGTCCACCTTGCAGCATGCCCAGGGCACGCTGCCGTTGATCCCTTGACAATCGTGGCATGTTGATTGAAATGCCCATTTTGCACTGGCCTTTTTAAAGCCAATATCAAGACATCACGTGCAGCTCATTAAAATCATCCCGTACCCCTTGGCTAATCACTGACAGTCAAAACGGCTGTTCAACAGCTGTGCTGTGAAGTGACCATTGTAGGTTCAAGTGACCATCCGTGACCGTTTTGTCTGACAGTGAGGACACTATTGTCCACAAATAAGTTCACACATTTACTATACGCAGTGTTATTGTTGATATTTAAAGGTTTCAAAGGTGGTAAGTTTCTTTTGCGTTTCAGTATATATATATATATATATATATATATATATATATATATATATATATATATATATATATATATATATATACAGTATATATATATATATATATATATATGTTGGAACCCATCTGTTGATCGGTCCCATCGGCCGATGGGTCTGACCCATCTGTGGATGCACGAGAAATGACAATGCAGACCCATCGGCCGATGGGTCTGTGCCATCTGCGGATGTGTTGTTCACCTTGAAGGAATGTGTATGCATCAATGGTGGATGAGTATGTTTATTTGAACCTAAAAATAAGCAATTGGTGTCATAAATGTTTATAAAGCAGTCCGTGACATGTGGTTTGTCGATAACCGTTTGTCGATAAGATAAAAATAAGATAATATTTTTAGGTTCAAATAAACATACTCATCCACCATTGATGCATATTGTTGCATCCAACATATATATATATATATACTGTATATATATATATATATATATATATATATATATATATATATATATATATATATATATATATATATATATATATATATATATATATATGCATACATATTTATTTATTTAAGTATGATATATGTATATAAAGAAGAATGTTTGTTACCTCCGCCACTGAAGGTGGGTGGAGGTTATGTTTTCACCACTGTCTGTCTATTTGTCTATCTGTCTGTCTGTTTGTGAACAGGATATCTCAAAAAGTTGTGGACGGATTTGGACACAATATGGTGGAAGGGTAGGGTATGTTACAAGGACAAAATGACTAGATTTTGTTGAACATCCAGTTCAAGATCCGAGAGTTTTTTTTTAACCCTAGGATGCATGGCTCGAGGGCATTCTATGGGCAGCCGGGTCCATTAAGTGATTCTTCACTATTGAGTGATGGGGCCAAAAACGACATATATAGCATGATGTTTCAAAAAGTCATGGATCGACTATGGCAAAACTAAGTGGATGAGTTGGGGAGGAGACAAGGACAAGCCGATTAGATTTTGGTTCAGGTACGAATCCATAATCTGGCCCATCAGTGGGATACAAAACATAAACTGTTCAGCCTGGTGGAGGTATGCTCTCTACTGAGTGATGTTCCAGTTTGCTTGTGTATTTATTTGTTTGTTTATGCATTCAGACCCTGCAGGAAACAGTACAACCAAACTTTGCATGGCCTCCTCTTTTATTCAGAGGAAGGTCGAGGGCTGTTTGGATGATAACCTTGATCCCAGGTAAAACAAGATAATTGGCCTTCAGGCCTCGATCGGTTCTTGTTCTTATACACTGGCCTGGGCAGAGGTAAAAATGCTTAAATTCTGGGAAAGATGGTTAAAAATAAATAAATAAACAAATGGAGTCTCAGGATCAGTCACAGTTTTACCCCTACCTCCTCCATCCCTACCCTAACAACTCAATATGGCACATGAAGGCCCAGACACACAAAGAAGTGGCTGAAAAACCTACTCAGGTGGTCATGCGGCTTCTAGATACTAGGCTACCTGGACTCGACAGGTTACAAAGCTGCCTTGGGAGAATAGGGTATGGGAACTTGGGTACTTGTTACCAGAAAAAAAACACCCAACCCCTACCCCCAAACCCCCAAAAAACTCCTATTAGTCAATACTACTTGGACCAAGTCTCACACACGTGATCAGAATAATCTTTATTATAAAAGGAGCCGTGTCTGTCTGTCTGTCTTGTTATAACTTGAGAACGGATTAACGGATTTCCATAAATCCAACTACGGTGGATTCGGGTAACTCCCGGGAATGTTTGTGATCCAAAGCATGTTGTTATTGTTTTTTATGGGTACATGGACACGCGTGTCAAAACTGCAAATGCCAACACGTGACATTGGTTATCCCTGCACGGAGAGCAGGATCTCCCAGGAATTCTTTTTTTTCTTCCCCCATAGATTAGCTTTGCAGCAAAGATTGGTATTTCCGTCAGGGAAAGGACGGGTTTTATATTATAGTTTAAATTAAAAAAAAACACATCTTCTTTCCATCCGGTGTCATGCATTCAATTATCACACATTGTATTAAACATGAAAATACCACTCTATCCTATTGGCTGAGTCTAAAGCATCGTGGTCTAAGCGATTGTGAAAATGTGTAATTAAGGGGAAATAGACTTTAACACAAATGGAATGCAATTATGTAGAGCAGTGCGCACAAGGACAGACCGACACATACTCACCCCTGCTCCACAACTCCCTTCCTCCACTCTTCTATTCCTCCACCACTCCCTCCACATCTCCCATATCCACCCCTCCCTTCCTTCCCCCCTCCAACATTCGATCCCCCCATCACTCCCTCCACACCTCCCTTCCTCCACCCTTCGATTCCTCCACCCTTCGATTCCTCCACCACTCCCTAAACATCTCCCATATCCACCCCTCCCTCCACATCTCCCATCCTCCACCATTCGATCCCCCCATCACTCCCTCCACATCTCCCTTCCTCCACCCTTCGATTCCTCCACCACTCCCTCCACATCTCCCATATCCACCCCTTCCTCCACATCTCCCATCCTCCACCATTCGATCCCCCCATCACTCCCTCCACATCTCCCTTCCTCCACCCTTCGATTCCTCCACCACTCCCTCCACATCTCCCATATCCACCCCTCCCTCCACCCCTCCCATCCTCCACCCTTCGATTCCTCCACATCTCCCATCCTCCACCCTTCCCATACTCCATTGCTCCCATCCTCCACCTCTCCCATCCTCTACCTCTCCCATCCTCCATCCCTCCCATCTTCAAGCCCATCCATCCTCTACGCCCCCCCTCCTAGCTGCTCCGCTATGGTGCGGGTGTTTGTACTATGGTGCGAATCCCACTCCATCACTTTCTAACATACTCGTCATGCAAACCCAGTTCAGCCTTAAAATAAATAATTAATTTATGTGTACCATGACTACTCGCAGTCTTCGTGTCATTCCGATCCCAAATCAGCTTCAACCACAACAGGTTGTGCTAGTGCTAACGACCCCAATCACAGGAGACATGTTTGTATTTCATCTCAACGCAATGAATGACCCCTTAACGTGGAAAGGTTTCATCCAAATTAGTCCTCTCTCTCGCAGTATTCCCCCCAAAAAAGTGTAATTCATCAAGTGTCCCGGATTAATACGTAATTAGTCACTTAGCACATAATTATCAAATTTTAACTCAAATGATATGACGTATGACAAAGCACATAACGAGAGCAAATCGCGCAAGCAGGTATTTAAGATTAAGTAGATGCAATTGCGGCCATGCTTGGGGCAATATTAAATCGACTCATTTGGCATAAATCGACTGCTAATTTGTGCTCGGTCACGGACTCGCAACCAAGGCGTCCATGCCCTGCATACCTATGGATGTATACCCAGGAAGCTAGGTACGCCGGAGGGGAAGACGCCAAGCATGCCCATGGCGTCACGATGGACAACCACCCCAAAGTGGCACCGTGTGTTGGCACAACTTTATATACTGATGCAAATTGACACTTGCCTTGGGCAGCACTGTTTCTGCCTTAAGGCTTCGTCAGCAAGACGGTAAAGGTTGTTGTTGTTGTTGTTTCGTATGGAGCCTGTGGCTGGTTGCATTCTTTTCTGGAAATGCGACTGCCCCATATTTCCAATCCCGGAAGGATGACAGGCCGAGTCAACCGGCCTAGTGTTAATTCAATGGCACGACAGGTGTTCAAACTCAAGGCCCTGAGATCCTAAGCCACGTAGCCATGTTAACCATCAAGCCAACACCACAATCTAAAATGGCGTCGAACAATATGGTGTCAGAGAGAGAGGGATAGGAGGGAGCAAGTTGGAGGGCAGTGGAGAGAATACTGAAGGATTGAAGAGTGGATTGAGGGATATGGAAAGGCACAAACCAGGGAATTGTAAGGTAAGGGGGACAGGGATTGGTGGGGAGAATGGAAGATGACAAACGAAATGGCCTGTTGGTGTCAGCAAAAATGTCGGTGGCTTCTAATAGGGATTGTCATAAAACCACCCTGGCATGCACAGCATGGTGATGGGCCGTGATGGGCTCGATGTTCAACCGTAGCTCCACAACCCGTACCTACAAAACATGTCCCCGCTCTACTTCTGACCATCCACCTGTCCATCGAGGCAGCTCACGGTGGTTGGCAATCTCACTAGCATCATTCCCAGCCTTTTGATAGATGCTCTGGCATCCCATTCCGCAATTGAAGCTCACTTTGCCAAATGAATTATGGTAATATAACACTAGCGGAAGCCCGTGGGCAGAAAATAAAAAAGGAAGCCTTTTATTCTTGCTGCTGATTGAAAGAGCTCAAAAATGGGAGGTCAAATAAGGAATGTCTCGAGTTGTAATTGTATGCACCTGATGCTTAAAGTAAAGAGGAACAACCTTTATGTAAGGATGAAGAACAAAGGCCATTTTTTCCCTGGCCTTTTTCGGGAAATGTTTATGGCCAGATGCCCTTCCTGCCACCAACCCTGTTGGTTGCCTCTTGCATCACACAGGGAATTACCAGTGAGCTGGTGCTCAATTTTCCAACCTCAGAGGGATAGTCAGGCTGAGTCAACCCCCTTGGTGTTCATTCAGCGATCGACCAGGATTTGAGCCCAGGATCCTAGGATCCCAAGCCGGCACCCGAACCGCTAAGCCAACACCAGGCCTGATGTGTAAAGAAAAGGAAAGAGTAAAATGACTTTAACAACTTATACAAACAACAAACAGACAGCTTTAGCGTAATTATACAATTAGTAAAAACATTTTTTAATGAAAAAGGATGCAGCGAAAGTATGCCAAAAAAACATTTAAACAAGGTAGGGATGGTCACAAGAAATTATCATGTGAAATCATACCTCTTCTTGGAATAATGGTTGCACCTGATTTTGTGCATTAATGCATCACATACATAGACACACACGTGGTGATTGTGAACCACAATCTAAAGGTGTATCGTGATCTTTGCAGGCACAACCATTACTTCAAGAAAGATGTAAGGATGGTTTCAGATGATAATATATTGTAACCATCCCTACCTTGTTTACCATCACTACATCCTTTTACAATTGTAAATGTTTTATTACTTGTTTCTGTACTTTTTAAAAATGCATTCACATTTTTATCACCAACTTTATTTCATGTCTGTCGCACTTGAATGACGACAAACTGTATGACTGTGAGCGGGTGTTTTAAGCTTTATGGGCAGAAGAAAGTTCCTGCACTCTGGGTAAATGCCGTCATGCCTCAGGTAATTGCCGTAGTGTTGTGGTTATGTAAAAGCCCCCTGGGGAGTTGCATGCAACACATAGAAACCCTGCTTTAGATATTTCATGAGTAAGTGTGCTTAGTCAGGTCTCATCCCTTCGTAACAGGGGATGGGGATGTGTTATGTGGGTTTAGGAGGCTCTTTCCCTCTGTGTGATTTCCCACTTTCCATCCAACCATCGTCCGTCCCAATTCCTCACCCTTTCACTCCCAGACCTCTATTCCCACAAACTTCCCTAAAAACCTTCACCCGTTACCTATCAAACTCCATACTGGCTTAAAACGCCTCTTCATTTAATCCATTTCCATCCCTTCCATTCTCAATCCATTTAAATCCTCTTTCCCATCCTTCCCCCAGCACATCCATACATACATTAAGCCACAAAACACCACAATCAAAGCCAGTTCTCTGCTGCTAGTGAGGGTAAGTTAAAGGGCTACGTGTAAGCCACATGACGGACGCACGCTCCGAGTGACAGAAAGCTGAATGGCCACATGGAAGTCACATGTGGACACCACTATACAATTGGGCAGGGCTGCTCTGTCAATGATAATGCCTGCGTGCCAACGAAGACGAGACACGAGCGAGCAACTACCATCCTTGGCTACGCCTCGCCGGAAGGCCTATATAAGACGGTGCCTACCAAGGTCCAGGGCTTTCTGATGCTCCAATATCCACTACGAACCCGAAACTGCCTGCCTTCCAAGCTGCTTTTTTGCCTGCCTTCCTTATTGCCTCTACAAGCTGTCTGACACGCCGAGGATTGGGACGGAACGAGTTGATGCCTGTACAAGTTGCTGCCCATATAAATTACTGCCTGAACGAGTCATTGCCCAACACAAGTTGCGCTAGCGCTAGTCAATTTGCTCTGACCAAAGGGCTCCGAGGGCAGATGGCAGTACACAATCCTTGGGCACAGCGGCCCCAACAAGACATACATGCAACAAGCTGAACCGACATTCCACACCCACACACCTCCACATTATTCCCTTCCTTCTCTTCCTTCCACTTTGGACCAACGCAAGATCGCATTCTTGCTTCATGTGAGCGAGGGGCCGACCCAACGCCCCAAACTTTCTTTCTTTCTTCTTGTTTCTTCCTCTCTACTTTTCCGGGATGATTGTGGTGAGCCTGTCTTGTGTTCTAGCGTAAGTAAGATTGTATATGGGGACCGTTTACGTGCTAAGGGTAAATTGCTTTCTTGTGTGTCTTTGCCGGCTTGTAAACACTTGACATGTGCTTGTAAATATGTGCTTTACATTGGTAAACTGCTTAGAACCTTCCAGGTTGTCTTTTCCTTCATTGGTTCGACATAGCGTGTATATAATAAATAGACAGGACGTTGTACCCCATCAATTTGTTCCATCAGGCAGCCAACTCCCACCCACGGTTTTGCTTGGCTATACCTCATAAGTAGACAGGGTGTGGAGTTGAGAGCACGGTTCTCCAGCTGGAGTAATTAAATCATAGAAGGTAACACAATTTCAGACGGGAGGACCCTACTAGATTTAATTGCCTTAAGCTGTACCCGCAGTTGTTGAGCAACCCATCAGGCCACAGAGTTACCCTTGGCTTGCAGCTTCAGGGATGGAGGTCGAACGGCGGAACCGTGTGACTCCCTCGTGCAGCCTGCGATCACCCCCGAAAACCGTAACAATACTTATATGACTAGTACACCCGTTCCCTGTGGGAGCAGCAGGAAGTGTCATGTTATTATCCTATCTGACGTATATAGATTGCAGTAGATCTACGTTAGGCTCCGTTAGTCTGTGTGGGACGTGATGAGTATATAATGCCTCAAGAACGCTGAGATTTTTGGTTCTTCTGACGCCTTTCAATTTAGTGTTAAACAACAATAGCGACTGCTTTAAAAGGTAACTCCGAGCTTGTGGCTTTTAATAGGTTATATTTTTATTTCCTGTGGGGTGCCGCACAAAACGTCATGATAAGCAATCCTATAAACATCCAATTTTTATTTTAAATGAATAACTCGTGTGAACCATCAATGGGATGCTGAGTTCGGTTTCAATTCCATATCGCACAATCACTTGGCTCCCGCTCATGTTGCACTTTATTATTATTATTATTATTTTTGTATACAAGATCGAGGCTCGTACAAGAGCTAACATTAATCACAAAAAGACAAACTGACACAAAAAACATATGATAAAGGGAGCGGGAGAACAAGATGGAGAGCAGGGACATCAGGAGATCTGTGGGAGAGAGAGGGCTTGGGGGGAGGAGGCATGGGAAGGGGGGTGGGGAGGGGGCAGGGGGTGGGAGAGGTAAAAAAAAAAAACACAGACACTGCTAGGACTTCCAGGAAAGAATTTGGTATTTCAAAAAAGTGGATCTGGGGTGAATTAACGGGGGTAGAAAAGATCAAGGTTTTGAATGGGGGTGTGAAAAAATAAGAGATGGTGGTGAACAGCTGTTTTAAAGACCTGGGGGCAGGAGTGGGATTTAAGAGAGTGAGGGAGATTGTTCCAGACGTGGGAGTAAAGAGTGAAGGAGTGAAGGTGAGCAGAGAGTCTTGATTTTGGCAGTTTCACCATAAGAGGGTTGCTGGCAGATCTTGTGCGACCTGTAGGAATATTTGGGGGACAGAGCCCAGAGAGAGCTGGGGGAGTAAGGCCAGATTCAAGTCAAAATTCACAGAGAGAGCTTGAACTCGTCACATGACTTTTTTTAAACATAAAAAAAATCTTTTCATCTGATTTTGTTCAATCGCTTATCTTATTCATTGTTGGCGGAAAATGACTGGATGGACATGTATAGGCAGTACAGCTAACATTGAACGTCGAATAATACATCGGGCAATTACTGGGTTTAACAGTTTGGGGACATGTCATCCGCTTTATGTTTGACGTAAATAATGTAACATAATAATGCCAGTCGATAAACTCAACTGTAAATGCTCATGCTATGCATTTTGTTCAAGTTGGTCCATGTCATTTACATTTGTGAAACCTCCATTCCGAGTGTGCTGTAGGACATTCCCTTGAACGGATTAAGGAATAAACAGTTTGTTTGGCAAATATCCACAGCGAGATACAATTACCGTTATTCGGCTGTCTCCGCTTCTCTGCTGTCTAAGTACAGGTGCAACGTCTGCTCACTTCTTATTCTGAGGCTAAACAAGTCTCGTGCTGATCGATCAGGTAACCTAATACCCAGGACTACATGTGCTGTATATAAGTCATCACAACAAAGTCAAGGTTCTCATGTCAAGGTTAAGGTTCACTGTGCTTTGATTCTCTCTCGATCATTAGGTTTGAATTTGCACCAAACTGCTGCAAAGATCCACTTGAAATAAATTAGGTATTCATACACATTTACATTGAGTGTTTGAATGGTAAAATCTGCAGTAACAGAAATACACTGATTATACTGCACTGCGCTGTGTTGTTGGTGCTGTGTTGTATTGATCATTCTCAGTTTTGACAGAATAAAACCAGTTGCCTATCTCTCTCTAAATATAAAAGCAAGAACTGGTCATCATGCTGTAATTGTGCGTGTACGCGTGTATATATTTGCAGTGTTAGTTAGTATGATACATTTCTGAGGTTGAACCGAAGACTGAATACCTCAGGTGGCTGTTGCCACGTCAGCAATGAGGTCCCTGGATTTTAATCCTGGATTGAATCCCAAAAAATTCACACGAGCCCATGCAGGAATTTATTCTGGTTTGTTAAAAAATTTATGAGCCGTGTGTGCGTTTGTTCTCGGGGCCCAAAATTGGCATGAAAGGTATACACTCCTTATGTGCTATTCCCAGCCCCCTTCACTGCTCGCCCCCCCCTTCCCAATGCTCAGGATCTGCGCATGCGTACAATTTATGTTTTGACCTAGACTGAGCGAAGGACGGGCAATAAAAAAGGGAACACTACAACAATCCACTATTAATAAGTCACTGACGTCCAAACCTGTAACATACATTTATTTGATTGGTTCATTGCTTTTTTTTTTTTTTTTTTTTTTTTTTTTTGTATACAATATCGAGGCTCGTGAAAGAGCGAACATTAATCACACAGAAAGACAAACCGACACATAAAACATATAACATAGGGAGCGGTAGACAAGATGGGGAGAGAGGGGGAAGGACACAAACACAACATTTGAGAGCAGGGACCGAGAGACATGGAGACATCGAGAGATCTGAGAGAGGGCGAGGGCTTTGGGGGGGGGGGGGGGGCGTGGGAAGGGGGCAGTGGGAGAGGTATAAAACATATGGACACTGCCAGGACTTCCAGGAAAGAAGTTGGAATTTCAAACAAGGTGGATCTGGGGTGAATTAGCGGGGGTAGAAAAGATCAAGGTTTTGGATGGGGGAAGATAAGAGATGGTGGTGAACAGCTGTTTTAAAGACCTGGAGGGAGGAGTGGGATTGAAGGGAGTGAGGGAGTTTGTTCCAGAGGCGGGAGAAAAGAGGAATGAAAGAGTGAAGGTGAGCGGAGAGCCGAGATTTCGGCAGTTAACCATCAGAGGGTTGCTGGCAGATCTTGTGCGACCTGTAGGAATATTTGGGGGACAGAGCACAGAGAGAGCTGGGGGTGCAAGGCCGGAGAGGAGTCGGTAGAAGACAGAAAGACCACCTACCTGCCTGCGGTGAGTGAGTGAAAGGCCCTCAGAGATAGCTTCATCGCGGGAGATTCCAATAATTCTGAAAGCTTTGGTTTCAACAGCGTGAAGCCGAGCTAGGTGTGAGGCAGGAGCACCGGCCCATAGGGGAGAACAGTATTCCATTGAGCTGCGGATGAAAGCCTTGTATGTGGTGAGGAGCTCAGGTGTGCCGAGGAAGGACTTCGCACGACGGAGGATGCCCAGTCGGCGACTGGCTTTGGAGGCCAGCTTGGAAATGTGGTTTTCCCAAGAAAGATCATGGCAGATAGTGAGACCCAAAATCTTGAGCGACAGAACTTCTTGGAGAGGATTGTTGAGAAAGTAGATGGGAGGGTTGTCCAGTCGATCTTTTCGGAGAGACATAGTAAGAGTGTGAGATTTGTCAGGATTGAAAGACATGTTCCACTTGTTTGACCAGTCTGTGATTTTGTCCAGGTCTTCAGAGAGTGAGGAGGCAGCAGACTGCCGATCTGAGGGAAGAGGAATGGAGCGGCAGAGAGTGGAGTCATCAGCAAAGAGATAGAGAGGATTTTCGAGAGAGTCAGAGAGATCATTGATGAAGACCAGAAAAAGCACGGGGCCCAGAACACTGCCTTGGGGAACTCCAGCCTGAACAGGAAGAGGAGATGAGAGAAACCCATTCAGGGCCACACGTTGACGACGACTAGAGAGGAAGTCCGCCAGCCATGCGTGGAGATTTCCATGGATACCAAAGGAGGAGAGTTTGGTGAGCAGAGCGGGGTGCCAGACCGTGTCGAAGGCACGTGATATGTCGAGGGAGACAGCTCTAATTTCCTGTTTGGCATTGAGGACCTCCATCCATTGTTGAGACAGCAGAAGCAGCATGTCCAGAGTAGAGTGACCTGGTCTGAAACCAAATTGATGATCAGAGATCAAGCCATTGGAGAAGAGGAAAGATTTCGTATCAGAAGCAATGATGGATTCCATGACTTTGCTGATAATTGGGAGAAGGCTGATTGGTCTGTAGTTGCTAGGATCTGTTTTTGCACCTTTTTTGTGCAAAGCGGTGATGTTGGCTGATTTCCAAGCAGATGGCAGTTGACCTTGAGCAAAAGAGAGGGTGAAGAGAACAGAGAGAGGGTGAGATAGAGCAGCAGAGCAGGATTTTAGGACCCGTGGGCTGATGCCGTCGGGTCCAGTTGCAGAATCAGAGTCGAGGGTTGACAGAAACTTTTCCACCTTGTCAGGAGGAAAGGACACGGAGTCCAGGAGCAGCAGGGTACGACTGGGTATGGTGGGTACAGAGAGGGATGGGTTTGGGACACAAGATTTAGAGGCAAACACAGAGTTGAGGCATTCAGCTTTTTCACGTGCGGAGTCAGCTGTGTAGCCGTTTGAGGTAAGGGAGGGGATGGAGGGGGAACAAACACCAGAAACGGATTTGACCAGACGCCACCAGGATTTGGAAGAGGGAGACAGATAAGAGAGTTCGGTCTTGAGAACGGAGAGATATTGTTTCCTGGCTCTCCTGAGGGTGGACACACACTTGTTTCGGGCTTTGTGAAAGGAAATGAGATTTCCTTCCGTTGGATTTGCTTTCCAGGAGACGAAGGCAAGTTGTTTCTGGGCAACAGCCTCACCACAAGATTCCGTGTACCATGGACGGGAGGAAGGGTTATGACAACTGAAGACGAGATGGGATAAATCTGTGCATGAGAGAGAGCAATTTACTTTGGAAGAATTCCCAGGATGAGTTGATGTCAGAGGTGGTAGAGATGGGAGACCAGTCCAGATGATTGATGGCTGCTTGAAGACCGTGCCAGTTGGCCTGAGTGAAATGCCAGACTCGTCGACGCTGAGCAGGCTCCCTGAGGATGGTCAGAGAGATGTCCACTTTAACAAGGACATGATCAGATGATCCGATCGGAGCAGAAGAAGAGCAGCAGACATTTTCAGGGAAGTTAGTCATAACCAAGTCCAGAAGTGAAGATGTTCCGTTGACTGAGATCCGGGTCGGGAAATTGACAGATTGTGTCAGTCCCAGTGAGTCGCAGAAGTCCTTTGCTGAGGAGCCATGGCTGGTGAGAGAGGTACCCACACCCAGCCAACTGGCCCCACTTTGCTTTATGTTGATTAGTTGTTATCGGTTGTTGTTTAGGCGTTGTTGGTAAATCTATATATACAGGAATATTTTCAGAATAAATAGTCTAAATTTTCAAATATATATAATATATTGTGGCGGACACAAGGGGCAATAATTCCGCGCACCAGCACCAGCGAGCGCCCAGGCGGGGATCGAAGGCACATGCCCCGCCCTTCGACCGATCGGCCACGCCCGGGGACTAGGCATGGCCTCGGCACATATATGCGGGCTCTAAGCTCGAGCCCGCCCAGTGCTGCAGTACGAGCTTTGGAATAAAGACTCTTCGTTAAACAAACGCGTTGTGGCCTACCTCTCTGGCAATCGAGTCGTGTGTGCGCAGCACCCACACTGGTGACCCCGATTGGTTCAGCCGTTGCTGACCACCGAACGCGCCATGGCTACCAACGCCGTCGCAGTCAAACTCCCCGAGTTTTGGGAAGCGCACGCCGACATTTGGTTTTTGCAAGCCGAAGCGCAATTCCACCTCCGAGGCATAACGGCGGACGAGACCCGGTACTACCACGTGGTCGCCACCCTCGGGCCCGGCACTGCCGCCCGAGTCGTGTCCATCCTTCGGCGCCCGATGGGCGACAACAAGTACGAGGCGCTCAAACGTCTCCTCATCGCCATGTTCGGCCTCACGGAGATCGAACGGGCCGACCGCCTCCTGGACCTTCCCGCCCTCGGCGACACACGACCATCCGTCAGGATGGATTCCATGCTATCCCTGCTTGGAGACCAGCCCCCGGATTTCTTATTCTGGGCGCTTTTCCTACGCCAGCTACCTGCACGGGTACGCCTCGTGCTGGCCGGTTCCAAAATAAAGGAACCCCGCGCCCTGGCCGTAGAGGCCGACAAGTATTTCGCGGCCTGTGACACGCGGTCGGTGTACGGTGCTGCCATAGTGGATCCCGGCACGGAGGGCTCCAGTGCTCCAGACTTTCCTCGTGGCCGCCACAAACCTGGTGCTACTACCATGCCAGGTTCGGCCGCCAGGCTAAAACGTGTCGCCCGCCGTGCTCTTTTGACGGGTCGGGAAACGACCGGCGCTCACTTGCGGCCATGAGCGTCGGCCATTCCGGCAGCCTCCTTTTCATCACGGACACCTTGTCCGGGTGCTGTTTCCTTTGCGATACAGGAGCGCAGGTAAGCGTCGTCCCCGCCTCCACATCCGACAAGCAAACCGCGGGTCGGGGCCCCGCTTTGCTTGCAGCCAACGGTACACCCATCCGCACATTCGGGAAGCGTTGCCTCTCCCTGCGGTTCGGAGGGCAGCGCTTTCAATGGTCGTTCGTGACCGCCAGCGTGCCAATGGCACTGCTTGGTGCGGACTTCCTATGTGCGAATGGGTTGTTGGTCGACGTGAAGCGCAGACGGCTCGTCCAGGCCGAAACCTTGAGCTTGCTCGCTTGTTCGCTGAGCGGCTCGTTGAGCGGCTCACTGAGCGGCTCGTTGAGCGGGTCACTGAGCGGTTCACCGATCGGCTTGCCAAGCGGCTTGCTGGAAGGTTCCTTCCCGGCGAGTTTAGTTTGCACGCTTCCGGCAGCGGACGACTTTACCCGCCTCCTCGCCAGTTTCCCGGCCCTCACGCGGCCCATCTTCTCAGCGGTGGCCGTTAAACACGGGGTGGAGCACCATATCCCCACGGTCGGGCCGCCGGTCTGTGCCCGGGCACGCCGACTCGAGCCTACGAAGCTCGCCGTGGCGAAAGCGGGGTTCGCCACGTTGGAGCGGCTGGGGATCGTACGGCGCTCCAACAGCGCTTGGGCTTCTCTTCTGCACATTGTGCCAAAGCCCAGCGGGGGATGGCGGCCGTGCGGGGACTACCGCCGGCTCAATGATGCCACCACCCCCGACCGCTACCCGGTCCCACATATTCAGGACTTTTCCGCCCGGTTGGCAAACACGACCGTGTTTTCTAAGGTGGACCTCATCCGGGGCTACCACCAGGTCCCCGTCCAACCGGACGACGTCCCGAAGACGGCCATCATCACCCCTTTCGGCCTCATCGAGTTCCTAAGAATGCCTTTCGGGTTGAAGAATGCGGCCCAGGCGTTCCAGCGGCTTATGGACAGCGTCTTGCGCGACTTACCTTTCCTGTTTGTCTACCTGGACGACATCCGAGTCGCGAGTGCGTCCCGGGAGGAGCACCTGCTCCACCTCCGCACGCTTTTCGAACGCCTGGGCCAGCATGGCCGAATCATCAACCCCGCCAAGTGCCGTTTCGGCGTCGCCACCATCGACTTCTTGGGGCACCGCATCACCAGGCACGGGGCCGTCCCTTTACCGGCCAAGGTGGAGGCGGTCAGGGATTTCCCGTGGCCCCGCATGATCAAGGGGCTCCAGGAGTTCCTGGGCATGGTAAATTTTTACCACCGCTTCGTGCCCCACTTCGCCCAGCTCCTCCGCCACTTGCACGAGGCCCTCCGGGGCAAGCCGGGCAAAGATGACATCGCCTGGTCGGAGCCGATGGCTGCGGCATTTGCGGGCGCAAAGCTGGCCCTGGCCGACGCCACCATGCTGGCGCACCCGGCGCCCGATGCACCGATCGCCCTGACCACCGACGCATCGGACTACGCGGTGGGCGCAGTGCACGAGCAATGGGTGCGTGGTGCTTGGCAACCGCTGGCGTTTTTTAGCCGGCAGCTTCGCCTGCACGAATGCTGCTATAGCACCTTCGACCGCGAGCTGCTCGGGCTCCACCTGGCGGTCCGACACTTCTGCCATCTGCTGGAGGACCGCCTGTTCACGGCTTTCGTCGACCACAAGCCCCTTGTGTTCGCGATGGCCAAGGTCGCCGAGCCATGGTCGGCATGGCAGCAGCGTCACCTCTCTGCCGTGTCAGAGTACACGACAGACATCCGTCACGTGGCGGGTAAGGACAACCTGGTGGCGGAATGCCTTTCCCGGTCCGTCGTGCACGCGGTCCACCTCGGGGTCGACTATGCCCGGATGGTTGAGGACCAGACCGCCGATCCCGGCGTCCAGGCCTTGCGGACCGCCGTCACGGGCCTCCACGTCACCGAGGTGCCGTTCGACACCACGGGCGCGGCCCTCCTATGCGACGTCTCCCTTGGCCGGCCTCGCCCCATCGTGCTCGCTGGCTGGCGGCGCCCCGTTTTCGACGCCATCCACGGCCTGTCCCACCCGGGCACGAAGGCATCCCAGAAGCTCGTCGCGGCGAAGTTCGCCTGGCACGGCCTCCGGAAGGACGTCCGCGACTGGGCCAGGACGTGCCTCGCATGCCAGCACGCAAAGGTCCACCGCCACACCCAGGCCCCATTGGCCCCGTTTGCGGTGCCCGAGCGTCGGTTCGACCACGTGCACGTCGACTTGGTGGGACCTCTGCCCCCCTCGCGGGGGTTCACCCACCTCCTCACCATGGTCGACCACACCACACGGTGGTCGGAGGCCGTCCCATTGGCGGAGACGTCTGCGGCTGAGGTGGCGCAAGCCTTTATCACCACTTGGGTTGCCCGGTTCGGTGCCCCCTCGGACATCTCGTCCGACCGCGGCCCCCAGTTCACCTCGGAGCTCTGGGCCACGGTGGCGCAAGGGCTCGGGGTGAAACTACACCGCACCACGGCCTACGACCCCCAGGCCAATGGCCTGTGCGAGCGCTTTCATCGCTCAATGAAGGCCGCGCTCCGGGCCAGCCTCCGCAACGGCGGCTGGGTCGATAGACTCCCCTGGGTCCTGCTGGGCCTCAGGACGGCGCCCAAGGACGACCTGCGTGCGTCCTCGGCGGAGCTGGTCTTCGGGCAACCACTGCGGGTACCGGGTGAATTTATCCCGGACTCCACAGCTCCTTGGTCCGTGGCGCAACAGCGCTCCACCCTTCAGGAGACCGCCCGGAGGTTTGCCCCAGTGCCAACGGCACACCACGGTTACCCGCCTTCCCACGTCGCCCCGGAGCTTCGCACGGCAAAGTACGTCTTCATCCGGCACGACGCCCACCGGGCACCGCTACGGCCCCCGTACGACGGGCCCTTCCGCGTGCTAGAGACCGGGGACACATTTTTCACCATCGACATCGGCGGTGCCCCGGATCACATTTCCGTGGACCGCCTCAAGCCGGCCCACCTCGATCCGGACCACCCCCGCCAGCACCTCTGCCTCCGCGTCGAGGCCGCCCCCCGGCGGTCGGACCCCCGGCACCCCCCAGCCCCGCCGGCCCGCTACCCCCCAGCCCTGCACCCATCGCCAGGGGGCGTTTCGGCCGGGTCATCCGGCTTCCCCGCAAACTCACCCTTCAGGTGCGCGGGAATTCTGGGGGGGCGCGTGTGGCGGCACAAGGGGCAATAATTCCCCGCACCAGTGGGTGGCGCGAGCGCCCAGGCGGGGATCGAAGGCACATGCCCCGCCCTTTGACCGATCGGCCACGCCCGGGGACTAGGCGTGGCCTCGGCACATATATGCGGGCTCTAAGCTCGAGCCCGCCCAGAGCTGCAGTTCAAGCTTTGGAATAAAGACTCTTCGTTATACAAACGCGTTGTGGCCTACCTCTCTGGCAATCGAGTCGTGTGTGCGCAGCACCCACAATATATGGTTATATATACAGTATATATATATATATATATATATATATATATATATATATATATATATATATATATATATATATAAATATATATATATATATATATATATATATATATATATATATATATATATATATATATATATATATATATCTATATATATATATATATATATATATATATATATATATATATATATATATATATATATATATATATCTATCTATATATATATATATATATATATACATACATACATACATACATACATACATACATACATATATATATATATATATATATATATATATATATATATATATATATATATATATATATACACAAAGAATTAAGTTAAGCACCCCTACACAACGAATTAAGGTAAGCACCCCCTAATATATATTCTTTGTGTATATGTATACATTGGCATATATTCTAAGGTATGTGAGATCAAATAATGATTGGTATGACATTAGCAATTATCCATTGATGAAATTGAGTGATCAAAGTGAAAAAAGTGATTGGTTGAGTCAGTGATCCGATCACGTGGGTCCTACACACGTTATTGACGCAAAGATCGCTAGAGGTCTTCTCAGAACAATGACTGTACGTTAGAAAACATAAACGTCATCCACACTGTCCGTGATGGACCTATAGCTCCATACTTAAATTGAGGTGAAAATATGCCTAAAATTCCCAAAATATTTCACCTTAAATTATTCAGAATAAAATATTGAAAACGGCATGATTGTTATGTTTTTATGTGACCATAATATCACTTCTCCAGAAAATATAGCAATATCATGGGTATATTACACTGTTTTGACGACAACAAACTTGTAATGTGCGAGGTTGTAAAAAAACGGGGGGGGTGCTTAACTTAATTCTTTGTGTATATATATATATACACAACTTAAGGTACAGGAATAAATTCCTGTGTGGGCTTGTGTAAGAAGATGGCTAATCCGCGTCCATGGATGGTTAATCGAGCTTACTTTGAGGCATTTCCAATTGATGGCAGACCATACGCGCGCGGAGGGGGGGGGGGGGGGTGGGGGGCTGGATGCCGACTTACCTGGGTGGCCCCGACAGTGTCTTCACCTTTTGAAAAGAAACTCACAAAAACAAGAATTGAAGGTACAAAAATAAATGCGGCTTTATTGCCGGACCCCGAGAACAAAGAACACGGTGGTAATAACTAAACCCCTATATCGGAACATCCCCACACCAGACTTCTACAACGGACACGGGAAGAATGAATAAAGGAAACCGTTGTGTTTGTGGATGCGTCTTATCTTTCTGGGTGCAGCATCCGTCAGGAATCGTCGGCTTCAGAGCTCGTCGTCCGACCACAGCTTCGGTTGGCGTGAACCGCTCGGGCGTTGGCGCGAACACCGGCCTCGCTACATGGTCCGTCCCACGCCACAGCACTCGCACGCAGGCACCAGGAGCCAGAACACCAGGGAGGATGATCGTCGGTGTCCCACCATCTTTCCAACGTCCAACAAGCAAAAGTCCAAACGAGAAGGCGAGAAGGCGAGAAGGCGAGAAGGCGAGAAGGCGAGAGAGAGAGAGAGAGAGAGAGAGAGAGAGAGAGAGAGAGAGAGAGAGAGAGAGAGAGAGAGAGAGAGAGAGAGAGAGAGAGAGAGGGAGAGAGGTCCGGCCAGGAAGAATCCAAAAAAACGAGCAGAAAGAAATGTCGGCCAGCGAGTGGTTTTACTGCCCGTCCCGTGACGTCAGTTTTCTTCCCCTCCAACCAGTGCGTCACTTCTTGGTGGTCTTTTGCGCCCTCTCACGTCACCGGCGCTTCTCCTCCAATCAGCGCATAGCTTCTTACCCGTCTTTCGCGCCCTCCTCACTGATTGGCCGAGCACCTCATGCCTTTAGTGTTGGTGTCATCGGTCAGTGGCCAATCAGTGTGGCACGTCCTTCACCTTCCTTACTCTCCAATGGGCGACATGGTTGTTACTCGCCCCTCCCTTGGCCAATCACGAGTTCTCCTGGGCGTGGCTCTTGGCCTGCCTGTTCGATGTTTGCTGCCATGCCGGTGTTGTCAGCCCAAGTGCGTGGTCGCTTGCTGTCTGTTCTTCCGGTCAGTTATTGTGGCGGAGGGGGATTTAATTAGTGTGGTGCGCTATTGGGCCTAACTAATGTATATGAGTGCGTTGCCATATGGGACACTGGATTGATCACAGGTTCGACATACCGGGGAGTTAGCATTATCCCAACTCTACCTATCACCCGATCATCCTTGTATGACCACAGATATACACTTAATCCGACAAACCGGGCTAGACAGGTCCCGGACTTACTTACATCGAGATGGTCCTTCTTCTTCGCGACATCGGAGCACCTACCTATGCAGATATACCTGGATCTATATATGCCCCTCCCCAAAGGTCACAACAATATATATATATATATATATATATATATATATATATATATATATATATATATATATATATATATATTGTTGTGGATATGAGGATTGTGTTTTTTTATTGTGTTTTTTATTGTATAGTACATTGTAAAAATATCGCCCTCCTTGCTCCAGTTGTTGTATAAAGATCAAAGGGCGTTCCCGTAGTTAATTCCATAAAGCATACACGAAGGACACCATATATCTTTGTTGACAGTTATTTCCTTATTATGTGTATTAGGGTAAGGCTGTGTCTTCCATTAATTAAACTAGGGCATTGCCCGTACTATATCTATATCTAAAATTATATCCCCCCCTCTATTTACATGAAATGGTTTGGTCCAAAGCGAACGGCTTGCGAGTACGGTGACAATCCCCCCCCTCTATTTACATGCAATGGTTTGGTCCAAAGCGAACGGCTTCCGGAGTTTGGTAAAGAAATCGCCATCGCGTGCACAAACGCGCAGGAAAGCGAATGAATCGCAAATTCGGTTTTATTAGTTTTAAAACATAGTTTAACGCCAACATAGTTTGCAAACGTGAAATAAATGAATACGCTCTCAAATGTGCCATCCGAGGCAGAGTGTGTCCTCCACGTTCGGCACACGCGATCGTTCGCTGCTCTCTGATTGGTTGAATCGTTTTTTGGACATAGCTCGGTAAGTAATTGTCCGATTAATATGAAACCTTGAAAAGGCAAATCCTCGGGTCCCCAGCAATATACCTGGCAAGTTTCAAGTATATCGGACCGGTAGTTGTCGAGAAACAGCGGTCACAGACAAACAAACAAACGTACAGACGTACAGAGATTACTGGAATTATAGATAGATACTCCATTGCACTGCATTAAATAAGAGTAGATCCCCTTTCCCTTCACATTCCCCTTCCAACAAATTGCCAACTGTTCCCTCCGTGACTCCATTCGCCATGTGCTCCGGCTCGGAGAAGAAGGGCGGGTCTCCACCTCGTCATAGAGGGGAGGAGGGAGCCAGCCCCGAACAACCAACCAAGCACGAGGGGTTTGGTTTGAGAGGGCGGAGGAAGAGCGATCGGGGAGGTTCGAAAAGGTTCAAGGGTGGGGCTATATATAACCCGCAGAAGACGCCCCCACCTCAGACGAGTCCTGGCCAAGCACGCGACGTCCCCACAGCGGCACGAGCAGACGATTGAGGCAGCAGATGAGTTCGGAGAAGTGCGAGAGAAGCGCGGGGAAGCCTTTGACAGAAGTGCGAAACAGAAGCGCGGGGAAGCCTTGACAGAAGTGCGAAACAAGAAGTGCAACGAAAGAGTTGCGCCCCACCAGTAGTTTTGGCTCCACCAGCAGTTGACTCCACCAGGACGCTTCGACCCGTTACCCCGCGGGAACCAGATTGCGGTAGCATCGGTGGCCGTCGAGGTCAAGCCCGATGTCCCGTGCGGGATCAAGCCCGAACCATCTGCCCCAGCTGAACCTTCCCATTCCTCCTTCCAGCATTCATTCCTGCCATTCTATCCTTCTTGTGTACGTGAGTTTGTTTTGTTTGTCTTGTCCCAGGGAATAAGTTAAGCTTGTATAGTTAAGCTAGTATTTTCACTGTGTCACCTGCTTTTTCCATTTTCCCTGTATATAACCTTGACTGCTCCTTTTGCTTTAGTGTGTGTAAATAATAAATCCTGTTATTCTTCTGTACGTCTTCTTCTTCCTCTTTACATTCGGTCGCTTTAGAGGTTTCCGTATTGAATATCTGTGGCGCGATTTTGGCCAACGTCCAGGAATCGGGTTAGTCGGGGTAACTGTTAGGGCCGCGGCGCCATCCACTCGGCAAAACAACATCCTATCCACGGTCCGTAACAATATATATATATATATATATATATATATATATATATATATATATATATATATATATATATATGTATATACACACACACACACACACACAATTTAAGGGACAGGAATAAATTCCTGTGTGGGTCTAGTGTGAAATTTTTTTTGACTCAACCTGGGACTCCAACCCAAGGACCTCATTACTTACAAGGTGACAGCCCACTGGTCAGTGACGTCCAAAAATGTAAAATACATTTAATTAATTGTATATATATATATATACTGTTGCGGTTTTGGAATAAAGGTTAATTCCCCCTCTTAGTTAGTTACACCACAACATGAAGCCTCGCGATAGTTCAGTTATTTCTTAGTGAATGTAAGCGTAGTCCTTTCCTGTGTTTAGTTTTGCGTTGAGTAGGCCAGTGAGATTAGGTGTTCTTTTGGTGCTTTGCTTTGGTGCTTTTGGTTTGGCGCTGGGATGCCACGCGGCAGGCCTGGGCAAGTCTACCGAGGCCGAAGGGACGAGCTGCAGGGGGATTGGCCGGTAAGCAACGAGCCGCCAATCAGGGCTCGAGGGGAGTGGCTTACCACTGTGGCAGGAGGCGGGGCTTGGAACATTCAGGTAAGATCGGGGAGGTGCCATATAAGGTCCTGCCCCGAGCCCATTAAGCAGAACGCACGAGAACGTAAAAGGACGGCACGAGAATGCAGAACAGCAGCAGGACGCGCGTGAGTCAGAACGCAGAATGCAGAAGGCAGACGAGAACGCGAGTGGAGCTGCAGAACGAGGAATTGAATTGCCTATTGTACACGAACTTTCCCCCGTTCCCCGTGCTTTGCGCTGTATTAATCGAGTGCTCGAAAGGACGACACGCGCCGGGCCACAGACGCGCGATTTCCTCCTGCCTGCCTTTGCCTGCATACGCACCGCGAGGATTTCCTCCTGCCTGCCTTCGCCTGGATACGTGCCGTGAACATCGGAGAGCCACGCCGGGCGAGCTGCCCCGGGGCGACTGACGGCGAAGCGCGCGAACTTCTCTTCCTCCATCTCCCCATGTGTGTGAGTGGGCCCATTTGTCTGGGGATAAGTTAAACGGATTAAGTTCTGCTCTGTGTCCCCTTGCCTTCATCCTGATTCATTGTACATAATAGTGTAAATAAATTCTGTTCTTCCTCTGATTTGACCGTCCTGTCCCTTCCATCCATTGACTTCGCATGGTACGAATAAAACCGCTTGAATCGGGTTCCAATAAAAGTAACAGCACGAGTCACATGATACGCATTCCGCTCGGGCGTACTCGATTAAGCGTGGCTCGTGCGAGGCTCAATCCCCGCTTTCGTGGCAGCGTGGCTACCAAAGGTACGTGCGAATTTGTCCCGAAACCCTTTTTCACATTTGGCCGGAAGTGGCGATTCGGTCTCGCGGACCCGAAGACCCAGAGGGAGAAAGGGGTTTAATCCCCCCTTTGTAACAGGAACGGGCTTCGCGAGATCCACAACAATTTGGTGTCGGTGGAGTGGGATTTGAACCCTGGAAAAAAAATTTGGACAAATTGGCCGCAGCAAATTGGTGTCTGGGAGTGTGAGATAATTGGACCTAGAGTGCGCTTCACGTGCTCCAAATTACGAGTGGACGAAATTTAGTTTAAGAACCTAATTAAATTCGTACCATGGCTGGCCAAGGCGGTCAAATGCCGGTGGGAATAATTCAAGAAGAGAAACTGATGACCCAGGACCGGCAGGGACAGTTGGTAGTGGAAGCTGAAAAGGGTGCGGCAGTAGGGACAGAAAATGGCGGCGCATCACACGTGGCGGCGAGAGCCGGGCCTGCAGTGCCAATGGACTGGGGCCTTTTTATGGTACAACTCACGGCGAGCTTTGATAGAGTGAATGATAACATGAAAGAAGCCTCGCATCGTCTTCACGCTGTTGAAACCAAAGCATTCAGAATCATTGGAATCTCCCGCGATGAAGCTAACTCCAAGGGCCTCTCACTCACTCACCGCAGGCAGGTTGGTGGTCTTTCCGTCTTCTACCGACTCCTCTCTGGCCTTGCCCCCCCCCCCAGCTCTCTCTGGGCTCTGTCCAGAAAATATTCCTACAGGTCGCACAAGATCTGCCTGCAACCCTCTTATGGTTAAACTGCCAAAATCAAGACTCTGCTCACCTTCACTCCTTCATTCCTCTTTTCTCCCGCCTCTGGAACAAACTCCCTCACTCTCTTCAACCCCACTCCACCCTCCAGGTCTTTAAAACAGCTGTTCACCACCATCTCTTATCTTCCCCCATCCAAAACAATGATCTTTTCTATCCCCGCTAATTTCACCCCAATTCCACTTTTTTGACATACCAACTTCTGTCCTGGAAGTCCTTGGTGTCCTTGTGTTTGATACTTCTGCCACCCCCCTCCCCCCAAGCCCTCTCCCTCCCACACATCTCCCTGCTCTTAAATGTTGTGTGCCCTCAAGTGTTTGTGTGCTTCCCCTTCTCTTGTCTTCCGCTCCCTCTTTTTATATATTTTGTTTGTCTGGTTGATTTGTTTGTGAAATAAATGTCAGCTCTTTCACGAGCCTCGATTCAGTATACAAAAAAAAAAGAAAAAAAAAAAAAAGAAAAGAAAAAGAGGGACGAAGCAAGGTGTAACATGGAACGGTTGGAAAGCAAAATGGGTGGTCAAATGAAAGAAATGGGGGACAAATCCACCCGGGAATTTAAAGAAATGGGGGACAAATCCACCCGTGAAATGGAAAAAATGATAGCAGAGTCAAAGAGGGACATGAAAAAGGTGGAGGAGGACATTGGGCGCAGGTTGAGCGGGAAGGTCGCGGTGGTGCGTGACGAGGTGAAGTGGTGCGAGGAGCGCGTGGAGAGAGAGTTGAGGCAGAGTACAGTTAGACTACAGGGGGGTATAGAAGAACTGACTCGGGAGGTAGAAAAATTAACGGTTGGACAGCAGGAATTAAGGGAACAAGTGGGGAAGAATACCGACGTCATAGGGGGGCTGAAAGCAGCACAAAAGGAAATGAAGAGGGAACTGATAGCGACAAAGAAGGAATGTCAAATGGTGCACGAGGGACTGACAAAGAGGATGGATGATGTGGTAGAGACGTTGGGAACGAGGGAACGAGAGATCAGGACCCATGTAGAGACGACCAGGGTAGTCTTATAAGGGGAGATTGCGGGGGCGCACCGGGAGATAGAAGGGGTGAAACAGAAGCTGGAGGAAGTAGAAGAGGGGATGAGTGAAATTAAGAAGAGACGGAGGGAGACCAAGAATGAAATAAAGGAGGAGGTGATGGAATATGTACAAGGTCTGTGTTCACATCGTGATGACGTGCTTGCTGAATTGAGCTATGAGTAACTGCAGGTCCAAACCCGCCGGCACCGCGGCTCGGCTCCCGCCACCACGTGCGAGGCGCCGCCATTTTCTTCGCCCGCTACCGCACCCTCATCAATTTCCCTTCGTCTACCAACTCCTCATGTGGGTCCTTTTTTTTTTTTTTTTTTTTTGTATACTGAATCGAGGCTCGTGAAAGAGCTAACATTTACTTCACAAACAAATCGACCAGACAAACAAAATACACAAAAAGAGGGAGCGGAAGACAAGATGGGGAGAAAAGGGGAAGCACACGAACACAACATCCGAGAGCAGGGAGATGTGTGGAAGGGAGAGGGCCCGGGGGGAGGAGGCATGGGAAGGGGGGGGGGGGGGGAGGGAGAAGTATAAAGCACAAGGACACCAAGGACTTCCAGGACAGAAGTTGGTATTTCAAAAAGGGGAATTGGGGTGAAATTAGCGGGGGTAGAAAAGATCAAGGTTTTGGATGGGGTAAGATAAGAGATGGTGGTGAACAGCTGTTTTAAAGACTTGGAGGGTGGAGTGGGATTGAAGAGAGTGAGGGAGTTTGTTCCAGAGGCGGGAGAAAAGAGGAATGAAGGAGTGAAGGTGAGCAGAGAGTCTTGATTTTGGCAGTTTAACCAAAAGAGGGTTGCAGGCAGATCTTGTGCAACCTGTAGGAATATTTGCGGGACAGAGCCCAGAGAGAGCTGGGGGGGCAAGGCCAGAGAGGAGTCGGTAGAAGACGGAAAGACCACCAACCTGCCTGCGGTGAGTGAGTGAGAGGCCCTTGGAGTTAGCTTCATCGCGGGAGATTCCAATGATTCTGAATGCTTTGGTTTCAACAGCGCGAAGGCGAGCTAGGTGTGAGGCAGGAGCACCAGCCCAGAGGGGAGAGCAGTATTCCATTGAGCTGCGGATGAAAGCGTTGTATGTGGTGAGGAGCTCAGGTGTGCCAAGGAAGGACTTCGCACGACAGAGGATGCCCAGTCGGCGACTGGCTTTGGAGGCCAGATTTGAAATGTGGTTTTTCCAGGAAAGATCATGGCAGATAGTGAGACCCAAAAGCTTGAGTGACAGAACTTCTTGGAGAGGATTATTCAGAAAGTGGATGGGAGGGTTGTCCAGTCGGTCTTTTCGGAGAGACATCGTAAGAGTGTGAGATTTGTCAGGATTGAAAGACATGTTCCACTTGTTTGCCCAGTCTGTGATTTTGTCAAGGTCTGCAGAGAGTGAGGAGGCTGCAGACTGCCGATCTGAGGGATGAAGAATGGAGCGACAGAGAGTAGAGTCGTCAGCAAAGAGATAGAGAGGATTTTCAAGAGAGTCAGAGAGATCATTGATGAAGACCAGAAAAAGCACAGGGCCCAGAACACTGCCTTGGGGAACTCCAGCCTGAACAGGAAGAGGAGATGAGAGAAACCCATTCAGGGCCACACGTTGACTACGACTAGAGAGGAAGTCCGCCAGCCATGCGTGGAGATTTCCATGGATACCAAAGGAGGAGAGTTTGGTGAGCAGAGCGGGGTGCCAGACCGTGTCGAAGGCACGTGATATGTCAAGGGAGACTGCTCTAATTTCCTGCTTGGCATTGAGGACCTCCATCCATTGTTGAGAAAGCAGAAGCAGCATGTCCAGAGTGGAGTGTCCAGGTCTGAAACCAAATTGATGATCAGAGATCAAGCCATTGGAGAAGAGGAAAGATTTCATATCTGAAGCAATGATGGATTCCATGACCTTGCTGATAATTGGGAGAAGGCTGATTGGTCTGTAGTTGCTGGGATCTGTTTTTGCACCTTTTTGGTGCAAAGCGGTGATGTTGGCAGATTTCCAAGCAGATGGAAGATGACCTTGATCAAAAAAGAGGGTGAAGAGAACAGAGAGAGGGAGTGAAAGAGCAGAAGAACATGATTTTAGGACCCGTGGGCTTATGCCGTCAGGTCCAGTTGCAGAATCAGAGTCGAGGGTTGACAGACACTTTTCCACCTTGTCAGGAGGAAAGGACACAGAGTCCAGGAGCAGCTGGGTACGACTGGGTACGGTGGGTACAGAGAGGGATGGGTTTGGGACACAAGTCCTGGGTCATTAATTCTCTTCTACTTCATCTTCCATTACCCCCACCGGCATTTGACCGCCTCGGCTAGCCATGGCACGAATTCAAATTTGGTTTTAATACTAAATTTCGTCCATTCGTAATTTGGAACACGTGAAGCACACTCTAGGTCCAATTATCTCACACTCCCAAACACCAATTTGCTGCGGCCAATTTGTCCAAATTTTTTTTCAGGGTTCAAATCCCACTCCTGACACCAAATTCTTGCGGATCTCCCGAAGCCCGTTCCCGTTACTAAGGAGGGATTAAACCGCTTTTTTCCCCTTGGGTCTTCGGGTCCGCGAGACCGAATCGCCACTTCCGGGCAAACGTGAAAAAGGGTATCGGGACAAATTCGCACGTACCTTTAACCCACGCTGCCACGAAAGCGGGGATCGAGCCTCGCACGAGCCACACTTAATCGAGTACGCCCGAGCGGTATGTGTATCACGTGACTCGTGCTGTTACTTTTATTGGAACCCGATTCGAGCGGTTTTATTCGCACCATGCGAAGCCCATGGATGGAAGGGACAGGATGGTCAAATCAGAGGAATAACAGAATTTATTTACACTATTATGTACAATGAATCAGGATGAAGGCAAGGGATCACAGAGCAGAATTTAATCAATCTTACTTATCCCCAGACAAATGGGCCCACTCACGCACACGGGGAGATGGAAGAAGAGAAGTTCGCGCGCCAAACGCGCCTTGCTGCCGGTCGCGCCCGGACAGCTCGCTCGTGGTGTAGCCCTCTGGCGGTCACGGCACGTATGCTGGAGAAATGCAGGTAGGAGGAAATCGCGCGTATGTGGCCCGGCACGGGTCGTCCTCTCGAGCGCGCGATTAATACAGCGGCAGAGCGCAGGGTA
>NC_136268.1:32310037-32396461 GCF_964187855.1 Myxine glutinosa
AAATATCACGTACCGTCTCGAAGTCAATGCCATCCTTTTATCTCTTCGTATACAACTCACTGATTTCTACCTTGTCGTGAACAGGGTAAAGCCTACTTTGATAATCATGAACATTGGCAGATGCAGGAGTTGGTGAAATGAAAGGGGGGGGGGGGGCTGATCATGACCTACCCTATGCCACATGGCCTACGCCATTTGTTGAGATCATGGCCACAATGGAAACACAACAACTGGATAGGTAGGGCCTAGGCCTACGTTTCGTCACTCGGCGAAGTACACTTTGTTTTAAGCTTTCAGAAGCTGAAGCCTTATTATTATATAGATACTCCCCGTCGATGTGCTTCTGTGGTAATCGCGAATATGAGTCACATACACGGTCACAGTGCCTGACGCCACTGTGACCGTGTTTTGATTAATAAATCTACGAGTCACAAAACACGAACCGAACTCACCTCAAGCAGTAAAAAGGTGCAAATCGCTCCTAGTCCTAGAAACCACCTCATCTCTTCAGACCTCAACACACCTCGATAAGTGACGGCAGCGCTCATGGGATCTTCTTCTTCCGTTAAGCTCCAATTTTTTTTTTCTCTTTAAGTTAAGTCCAATCAGTCCTCTCTGCTCGAAGTGCTCAGGCCATGCCTTCCCGCTCTCATACTTTTATTGCCGTTCGGTGTAGAAAGGGATTGACATATCGTTCATCTGTTTCAGCTCGTTATCTTTAAGCTTCCTTACGTCTCGCCACCTGCTACACCTCTCTGAGTTACGAGGATTTATGCAACGCACCCCGAGTATCGCAACGTCACTCCATTTACCTTTATTAAAATGACGATAAAGACGTTTCCTTATATATCCTAATTTAAAATGTTCAAGGGAATAAAAAGACCATTTGGTTCACACCACCCATGTTCACACCACTCGACTGTCCAATCAGCGGATGGCTCGCTTTGCCTTCGCCCAGCAGACGCCAATACGATGGCGTCGTAAGATGGCGTCGTATCGGCAGTTAATCGGAAGCTTTTGGGCCCCAACATCGGCTAATTCAGATTTTTCGAGTATGTCTATACGTGATAAACAAAGAGCGCGGTTCGTAGATCGTAAATCCATTAGTGCCGTGGGCATCGGGTCACTGGGTGCGGCGTAAAAGGGATAACAAAGTCGAGTCCTTACGGTATTATTATATAGAATGCCTCTGTGACCTTTCTCCTCTGTTCGTTATAACACGCACCACATCTGCCATGCACACCACACCTAAAATAAACACTAAATAAAAGTAACAGGAAACAGGACATTGAGCACCAGCAATGATGCCGCCAGCCGCCACATCACAACATCAAGCAGGCAGGTCCTTGAGGCCACGCCCAAAAGAGCAGTTATTGGTCCGGTACAATAGAGCGAGGAGATGGACTCGCTGATTGGAGCGTACGCGACGTCATCGGATGGCGTAAGAGCCTTGGGAACAAAAGACTGTGTCCCGACATTTTCCCTCTCTCGGTTCCTGGTGTTAATGGGAGGCGGACGCATTTGCGTGCTCTCTTGAGCCAGGGACATTGAAAGCAAACAGTCACGGTTTTCTCTCCTGGTGTCCCGAGTTTACTGCAGATGGTCGCGGCTTGTGCATTATTTCTTCTTGGTCCGGGGCAATTGGTTGAGTGGCCGCATTTTCCTTTCCCTGGCTTGTTGGTGCTGGCGGTGCGGGGGGCTGTCCGCGCTGACAGACCGCAGTACTGTGTGAAGGAGATGACGAGAATGGGCACGGCCTGCTCGCTTTACGCTTGGTGGCTGGAGGAGCGAACTGCGCGCCAAGGCCTATTCCCGCGCACGGACTTCCCGGCAACCAGTGTGCTTTCCCGCGCAGGGACATGGGGGCCTGTGACGATCCGGGCCGATCAAGGGGACCAGAGCTGAGTATACACACACATATTTATTTTACATTTATTTTTTCCCTTTGTGTTGTATACGAGTCCGTTTGGAGGGTCCCTCAATTTAGGAATTTCGTGTTACATTTTCAGTGTCCTGCATATATTTTAAATAAACCTTTTTATTGTTGCAATTGAATTCCGTGTCGGTTTGAGTTGATTAACAGGGTCGAAGACGTCCAGTGGGATCCGTGCAGGTAAGAGCTTCGCTGTCCTCATCCCCCACGCGTATTAACACCGCCATAGTTGAATTGAACGCCTCGGAATGTAAAGCTCGTTCGGCTGTCCGTACCCAGGGGTGTTAACCCCGGGAACACGACAATATACATGCAGTGCATTCAGAAAGTAATCAGACCCCTTCACATTTTTCACATTTTGTTATGTTGCAGCTTTATTCTGAAATCGTTTAAATTCATTTTTTCCCTCATCAATCTGCACTCAATACCTCATAATGACAAAGAGAAAACAGGATTTTAGAAAGTTTTGCAAATTTATTGAAAAGAAAAAAATTAAATATCACATTGACATAAGTATTCAGACCCTTTGCTATGACACTTGAAATTTAGCTCAGGTGCCTCCCATTTCTCTTGATCATCTTTGAGATGTTTCTACACCTTGATTGGAGTCCACCTGTGGTAAATTCAATTGATTGGACATGATTTGGAAAGGCACACACCTGTCTATATAAAGTCTCACAGCTGACAATGCATATCAGAGCAAAAACCAAGCCATGAGGTCGAAGGAACTGCCTGCAGAGCTCAGAGACAGGATTGTGTTAAGGCACAGATCTGGGGAAGCCTACAAAAAAATTCTGCTGCATTGAAGGTTCCCAAGAGCACAGTGGCCTCCATAATTCTTAAATGGAAGAAGTTTGGAACAACCAGGACTCTTCCTAGAGCTGGCCGCCCGGCGAAACTGAGCAATCGGGGGAGAAGGGCCTTGGTAATAGAGGTGACAAAGAACCCGATGGTCACTCTGGCTGAGCTCCAGAGATCCTGTGTGGAGTTGGGAGAAACTTCCAGAAGGACAACCATCACTGCAACACTCCACCGATCTGGGCTTTATGGCAGAGTGGCCAGATGGAAGCCTCTCTTCAGTGAAAGACACATGAAAGCCCGCTCGGAGTTTGCAAAAAAGCACCTAAAGGACTCTCAGACTGTGAGAAACAAGATTCTGTGGTCTGATGAAACCAAGGTTGAACTGTTTGGCCTCAATTCTAAGCGTCATGTCTGGAGGAAACCAGGCATCGCTCATCACCTACCCAATACCATCCCAATGGTGAAGCACGGTGGTGGCAGCATCATGCTGTGGGGTGTTTTTCAGCAGCCGGGACTGGGAGACTGGTCAGGGTTGAGGGAACAATGAACGGAGCAAAGTACAGAGATATCCTTAATGAAAACCTGAAACAGAGCGCTCAGGACCTCAGACTGGGCCAAAGGTTCACCTTCCAACAGGACAATGACCCTAAGCACACAGCCAAGACAACGCAGGAGTGGCTTAGGGACAACTCTGTGAAGGTCCTTGAGTGGCCCAGCCAGAGCTCTGACTTGAACCCAATGGAGCATCTCTGGAGAGACCTGAAAATGGCTGTCTACCAACGGTCCCCATCCAACCTGAAAGAGCTTGAGAGGATCTGCAGAGAAGAATGGCAGAAAATCCCCAAATCCAGGTGTGCAAAGCTTGTCACGTCATACCCAAGAAGACTCGAGGCTGTAATCGCTGCCAAAGGTGCTTCAACTAAGTACTGAGTTAAGGGTCTGAATACTTATGTCAATGTGATATTTCAGTTTTTTCTTTTTAATAAATTTGCAAAACTTTCTAAAATCCTGTTTTCTCTTTGTCATTATGGGGTATTGAGTGCAGATTGATGAGGGAAAAAATGAATTTCAACGAATTCAGCATAAGGCTGCAACATAACAAAATGTGAAAAAAGTGAAGGGGTCTGAATACTTTCTGAATGCACTGTACATATATATATATATATATATATATATATATATATATATATATATATATATATATATATATATATATATATATACACACATACATACATATATATACATACATATACATACATACATATACATATACTGTATATCCACAAATTATTTTTGTCGGAAAATTCAGCCGAGAGAAACTTGGTTCAGGGCCAGACATGGATTATAACTACCACATCTTCAATGATGCGCTCACCCGTCTGTCAGGCACTGTGGAGCTAATGGGAGGCCAGAGCGCAGGATATGTATGGATTTTCGATTCTAGAGCGACATCAGGATGACAACAGACTGGCGAGAGAAATTTTTACGAGAGAAGTCTTACAACTGGATCGCACTTCTTAATCACGTTGAACAAACAGAGCCACAGCTTACGGACGACCAAATGGTTGTTTATAACAAGGTGATGACACGCATTAATTCTGGGGTAGGAGGATTGATCTGCCTGGATGCTCCTGGCGGCACAGGGAAGACATTCCTCATAAACCTCGCTCTCGCAAAAGTTTGTTCCAGTGTTCATGCCGCATTGGCAGCTACATGCATGGGATGGCTGGCAGCTTTAAGGCAGATAAATGGCCCATTCTACATTTAATATCCCGCTCAACCTGTCAAGCACAAAACGCCAATGTGTGCCTTTGGCATCCCAACTCAATGAGTGTAAACTCAACTTCTGGGATGAAGCTGCAATGTCCTATCGACTGGCAGTGGAATCTCCAGATCGGGCACTGAAGGGTATGCTGAAGAACAGCGACCTCATGGTTGGGATTTTGTTGGTGTTGTAAAGATATTTCTGCCAAACTCGTGCTATTGTGTGTGGTGGCATGAAAGTCAACGAGATAGACGCTCGCATCAAATCTTCACATCTTTGGAAGCATATAAAACTTTTGGAAGCATACACAGTGGCCTCAGAAAGTATTCACACCCATTGACTTTTTCACATTTTGTTGTGTTACAGCCTGAACTTAAAATGGGTTAAATTGAGTTTTTTTTTTGTTTGATCTACACAACATACCCCACCATAATATCAAAGTGGAATTCATTTTTTAGAATTTTTTACAAAGTAATTAAAAATGAAAGGTTGAAATGTCTTGACTCAATAAGTATTCAACCCCTTTTGCTATGGCATTCCAAATTGAGCTCACGTGCATCCACATTCCTTTGATCATCCTTGAGATGTCCCCACAACTTGATTGGAGTCTACGTTTATCCAATTAAATTGATTGGATATTATTTACTGTAGAAAGAAACACACCTTTCTATAGAAGGTCCCATAGTTGATAGTGCATGTCAGAGCAGAAACTCCACCATGAAGCCCAAGGAACTGTTTGTAGATCTCAGAGATAGAAGTGTGAGGAGGCATCAATCTGGGGAAGGGTATAAAATAATTTCTAGAGTGTTGAAGGTTCATGTGGTTTTCTCCATACCCTAGTCCTCACATCAGTGTAAAACAGCAGGTACCGAGATTCATCAGACCAGGCAATGTTTTTTTCAATCCTCAGGTGTCCAGTGTTTTCGTTCCTTAGCCCACTGCAACCACAGGTTTGTTTTTTTTTCTGAAAGAAGTGGAACTCTGTACAGTCATCGGCTGCCATACGCCATTCTTGGCAAGGTACGACGAGTTGTGCATTCTTTTATGGGTCTTTCGGCACCAATGTTGTACTGGACTGTCGGTTGACTAACTGTAGCCCGTCTGTTGCTCTGCACAATTGATGTCAGCCTCCTTTGGCCTCTTTCATCAATGAGCCGTTGTCGACCACTGACCTACCGTTGGCTGGATGTCCTTTGGGTGGTGGACCATTCTTGATACACACGGGAAACTGTTGCACATGACAAACCCAGCAGTGTTGCAGTTCTTGACACACTCAAACCGGTGTGTCAGGCACCTACTACCATACCCCATTCAATGGCACTTAAATCACCCTCTGAATGGCACACATACACAAGCCATGTCTCAATCTTCTCAAAGATTAAAAATCCTTCTTTAACCTGTCCCATCCCCTTTCATCTACACTGATTGAAGTGGATTTAACTGGTGCTATCAATAACCTGATTCACCTGATTTTTCATGGGAAGAGCAGATGTTCCTAATGTTTTGTACACTGAATGTATATATATATACACACACACACACACACACACACACACACACACACACATATATATATATATACATATATATAGTATATTGTGGCGGACACAAAAGCCCACTGGCGTGGTGACATCATTCCGCGCACCAAGTGGGCGGTGGCCACGCCCGAGGGGTAGGCGTGGCCTCATGATATACACCGGGCGCGTGGCCCGGAGCGCGCCAGTGTTACAGTGAGCTCCTGAAATAAAGACGCTTATAAGTTACCGCTTGTCCGCTTCCTCCTTGCTCGCAAGCAGCGCGCGTAACGCCGCGCTTTACTGGTGACCCCCTCGACGTTGGATCTGCCGGAGCGATCCTTCCACACGCGACGCCATTGCCATGGCCAACTTCAACAAACTTCCCGAATTTTGGGAGGCTCAGGCCGAAGTCTGGTTCGTCCAGGCCGAAGCCCAATTTCAGCTTCGGCGCCTCACCGGCGATGACACGCGCTATTGCCACGTCGTCGCCTCCCTCGGGCCCGGCACGGCCGCTCGAGTTGTGTCCGTCCTTCGCCACCCACCGGACGGCCACAAGTACGAGGCACTCAAGCGGCTACTCCTAGCCACGTTCGGCCTCACGGACGACGCACGGGCCGACCGCCTCCTGGATCTCCCCGAGCTCGGTGACACGCGCCCGTCGGTCCGAATGGACCATATGCTGTCACTGTTGGGCGACGAAGCCCCCGGTTCTCTATTTCGGGCGCTTTTCCGTCGCCAACTTCCAGCGCAGGTTCGCCTCGCGTTGGCCGGGACCGGGCTAACGGAACCCCGAGCATTGGCGGCCGAGGCGGACAAGTACTTCGCCGCTTCGGACACGTGGGCGAGAGTCGGCGTGGCCGTCACGGCCCTCGTGGCTGATGCTGCTAATGCTGCTGATGCTGCTAATGCTGCTGATCCACAGCATCAGCTTATACAGCATACGCAGCATGCTGATACGCACCTCGTGACCGCCGCCACGCCCCGCCCACCGCCGCGGCGAAAACCGCCACCGCGGGGAAACCCGCCAACTCCACCGGCCTGGCGGAGTCAGCCGCGCTCCTCCAGCTCCACCACCTGGTGCTGGTTCCACGCGAAGTTCGGCCACGAAGCTCGGCAGTGTCATCCGCCATGCTCCTTCAACAGGTCGGGAAACGCCCGGGCCGGCGCTCAATAGTGGCGATGAGCGCCGGCCGTTTGAGCAGCCTGCTGTTCATAACGGACACCTTCTCCGGGCGCCGTTACCTGTGCGACACGGGAGCGCAGGTGAGTGTCGTTCCCGCCGGCACGTCAGACAAGCACGCCGCGGGTGGGGGCCCCGCGCTGCTTGCCGCGAACGGGACGCCCATCCGTAAGTACGGAAAACGCTGCCTCTCTCTGCGGTTCGGAGGGCAGGTTTTCTGATGGACGTTCGTCACCGCCGACGTGCCCATGGCACTGCTTGGCGCGGACTTCCTGTGCGCTAATGGGCTCCTGGTCGACGTCAAGCGCAGACGTCTTGTCCAGGCTGAGACGTTCAGCTCGCTCGCTTGTGCGTTGCCCAGCTCGGCGAGCAGCTCAACGAGCGGCTTGCCAAGCGGCTTGCCGAACGGTTCGGTTCCGGCCACGTTGGTCTGTACGCTTCCGGCAGCGGACGCATTCACCCGCCTCCTCGCCGGCTTCCCGGCCCTCACGCGGCCCACCTTCTCGGCGGGGGCCATCAAGTACGGGGTGGCCCATCACATCTCCACCGTCGGGCCACCGGTCTACGCCCGGGCACGCCGCCTCGAGCCGACGAAGCTGGCGGTGGCAAAAGCGGGGTTCGCTACCCTGGAGTGACTCGGCATCGTTCGGCGCTCAGAGAGCGCTCGGGTGTCGCCGCTGCACATCGTGCCGAAGCCCGGCGGGGGATGGCGACCGTGCGGGGACTATCGCCGTCTCAATGACGCCACGACTCCCGACCGCTACCCCGTCCCCCACATTCAGGACTTTTCCGCCCGTTTGGCGGGCATGTCCTTCTTCTCGAAGGTGGACCTCATACGCGGCTACCATCAGGTCCCCGTCAGGCCGGAGGACGTCCCGAAGACGGCGGTCATCATGCCATTCGGACTCTTCGAGTTCCTGCGCATGCCCTTCGGTCTGAAGAATGCGGCTCAGGCGTTCCAGCGACTGATGGACAGCGTCCTGCGCGACTTGGATTTTGTCTACGTCTACCTGGACGATATCCTCGTCGCCAGCGCGTCCCGCGAAGAGCACCTACGCCACCTCCGCACGCTCTTCGAACGCCTGGGCCAGCATGGCCTGATTGTGAACCCCGCAAAGTGCCGGTTCGGCGCCGCCATAATCGATTTTCTGGGGCACCGTGTCACCAGGCATGGAGCCGTCCCCCTGCCGGCCAAGGTGGAGGCGGTGAAGGGGTTTCCGCGCCCCCGCACGATCAGAGGGCTGCAGGAGTTCCTGGGCATGGTGAACTTTTGCCATCGGTTCCTGCCCTGTATCGCCCAGCTCCTGCGCCCCCTGCACGAAGCTCTCCGAGGTAAGCCGGGCAAAGGCGACGTTACCTGGACCGAGCAGATGGACACGGCGTTCACGGGCGCGAAGCTCGCCTTGGCTAACGCCACCATGCTCGCGCACCCGGCGCCCGATGCACCGATCACCCTCACCACCGATGCCTCGGACTACGCGGTGGGCGCGGTGCACGAGCAATGGGTGCGTGGAGCTTGGCAACCGCTGGCGTTCTTTAGCCGGCAGCTTCGCCCGCCCGAACGCCATTACAGTACCTTCGACCGCGAGTTGCTCGGGCTTCACTTGGCGGTCAGGCATTTCCGCCATCTGCTCGAGGGCCGTGCGTTCACTGCCTTCGTCGACCACAAGCCGCTGATCTTCGCGATGGGCAAGGTCACCGAGCCGTGGTCGGCCCGGCAGCAGCGTCACCTCTCGGCCGTGTCCGAGTACACGACGGACATCCAGCACGTCGCGGGGAAGGACAACCCGGTGGCGGATTGCCTTTCCCGGGCCGTCGCCCACGCAGTCCACCTCGGCATCGACTATGCCCGGATGGCAGCGGACCAGGCCGCTGACCCCGACGTCCAGGCCTTGCGGACCGCCGTCATGGGCCTCCGCGTCACTGAGGTGCCGTTCGACGGCGCGGGCGCGGCCCTCTTGTGCGACGTCTCCCTCGGGCGTCCTCGCCCCATCGTGCCCACGGGCTGGCAGCGCCAGGTGTGTGACGCCATCCACGGCCTGTCCCACCCGGGCGCGAGGGCCTCCCAAAGGCTGATCGCCGACAAGTTCGTCTGGCATGGCCTCCGGAAGGCCGTCCGCGGCTGGGCCAGGACGTGCCTCGCGTGCCAGCGCGCCAAGGTGCACCGGCACACCCAGGCCCCGTTGGCCCCGTTCACGGTGCCGGAACGCCGGTTTGACCATGTCCACATGGACCTGGTGGGACCTCTGCCCCCCTCGCGGGGTTTCACCTACGTCCTCACCATGGTGGACCGCACCACCCGGTGGCCGGAGGCCGTGCCATTGGCGTCGACAATGGCGGCCGATGTCGCGCAGGCTTTCATCGCCACCTGGGTCGCCCGGATCGGCGCCCCCTCAGACATCTCGTCTGACCGCAGCCCCCAGTTCACCTCGGAGCTCTGGGGGGCGGTCGCGCAGGGGCTCGGGGTCCGGCTGCACCGAACCACGGCCTACCACCCCCAGGCTAACGGCCTGTGTGAGTGATTTCACCGCTCATTGAAGGCCGCGCTCCGGGCCACCCTCCGCGACGGCGGCTGGGTCGACAGGCTCCCCTGGGTCCTGCTGGGCCTCCGGACGGCGCCCAAGGAGGACCTGCGCGCATCCGCGGCGGAGTTGGTCTTCGGGCAACTGCTGCGGGTGCCGGGCGAGTTCCTCCCCGACTCCACGGCACCATGGTCCGCGGCACAGCAGCGCTCCGCTCTGCAAGAGACCGCCCAGAGGTTCGCCCCGGTGCCAACGGCATGCCACGGGCACCCACCGACGCACGTCGCCCCGGAGCTTCGCACGGCGGAGTACGTCTTCGTCCGCCACGATGCCCACCGGACACCACTGCGGCCCCCGTACGACGGGCCTTTCCGCGTGCTGGAGACCGGGGCAAAGCACTTCACCCTGGACATCGGTGGTACTCCTGACCGCGTTTCGGTGGACCGCCTCAAGCCGGCCCACCTCGACGTGGACCATCCACCGCCAGTGGCCCGACCCCCACGTCGGGGCCGCCCCCCTGCGGGCGGACCCCCGGCACCGCCCAGCCCCGCCGCCACGCCGCCCCCCGGTCCTGCACCCATCCCAGGGGCAGCCAGGGGCATCCCACCTGGCATCCCTGCACCCCGGACGCCGCCGATCGCCAGGGGGCGCTTCGGCCGGGTCATTCGTCTGCCCCGCAAACTGGCCCTCCAGGTGCGCGGGAATTCTGGGGGGGCGCGTGTGGCGGACACAAAAGCCCACTGGCGTGGTGACATCATTCCTCGCACCAAGTGGGCGGTGGCCACGCCCGAGGGGTAGGCGTGGCCTCATGATATACACCGGGCGCGCGGCCCGGAGCGCGCCAGTGTTACAGTGAGCTCCTGAAATAAAGACGCTTATAAGTTACCGCTTGTCCGCTTCCTCCTTGCTCGCAAGCAGCGCGCGTAACGCCGCGCTTTAAGATACTGTATATAATGAATATGAATGATCGTTTTAAGGCCATTTTCCCCGCTAGAGCGGGGGTTAGCCTTGCGGGCCCCATGACAATCATGGTTCCCTGCTTGAGGCAATGTTTTTATGGCCGGATGCCCTTCCTGGCGCCAACCCTTGGTCACCTCTTACGATGCGCAGGGATACGGTGTACCTATTCTAAATCGGGGTACACACCGTGATCATTACGCCATTATATGGATCATTACGCCATCATATTAATAAATTCTTTATTAATTCTTTCTCTCCTCCCGGACACGTGCTTGTTCGCTCTCCTCCTCGTCTCGACTTGTGCCCCGCCCCCTATATCTCGTTTTTCTTCCACCTCTGCTCCTTCTTTCCCAAATCCACGTCCTCAATTAGAGACTTTTCCCAGATTATTTTTCATGGTTCTGTTTAAATATTATTTAAATATGTTTAAACCGCAGCCGTGATGCTGACGCCGCCCTCCCCCCCCTCACCCTCCTCCCCCAGAATTTCCATGTTTTAAACGTTTCCCAGTGTTTACCCTGGATTCGAATAGGTACACTGTATCCCAAAAACATTGCCTCAAAAAGAGAACCATGACAATTACAACTACATATGGGAAGGGTACAGCCCGAAGTGGAGATCGGTTTCTGAGGTTTGAGACATGGAATGTAGGGACAATGACAGGGAGATCAGGAGAAGTGGTGGAAGTATTAGTCAGAAGAAGAGTGTACATATGTTGTGTGCAAGAGACGAGATGGAAGGGAAGTGGTGTGAGAATGGTGAAGGGTAGGCAGGGACAGAAATACAAGTTTATGTGGCAAGGGTGCCCAGAGTGCATGAATGGTGTTGGTGTCCTGTTTTCTGGGGAGTTTGTAGACAGTGTGGTGAGTGTGACTAGAGTGAGTGATAGGTTGATGATGGTGAAAATGATGATTGGAAAGTTCTTGGTGAACGTCATCTCGGGATATGCTCCGCAGGTTGGTCGGAGCGATGAAGAGAAGGACAAGTTCTGGTGTGCGTCAGAGAAGCTGATGGAAAACGTGAAAGATGAGGAAGTTGTTGTGGTAGGAGACCTAAATGGACATGTGGGAAGGAGTATGGATGGTTTTGAGGGAGTTCATGGGGGTTACGGATATGGTGTGAGAAATGGAGAAGGTGAAAGGATTTTGGAGTTTGCTGATGGAGCTGATTTGTTGATTTGTAATACTCAGTTCCAGAAAGAGGATAATAAGCTTGTTACATACACGTCAGGTGGGTCGACGACATCCGCTGACGACCTGATGGTGTGTAGGCGAGATAGGGGGCACCTCCGGGACACAAAGGTGATCCCGGGGGAGGAGGCTGTTTCACAGCACCACTTGGTTGTCTGCGACATAAGGGTGAAAGGTGCGAGGAGAGCTCGGCGGGTGAAGTACCAACCGAGAATGAAGGTGTGGAGGTTGAAAGAGGTGACAGTAAGGGAGGCATTAAAAGAGAGGCTGAGTAGGGTAGAGGATGATGTGGTTGAGCTTGAAAGTGGTTGGATGTCAATGAAAGCTAGTCTGTTGGGAGCCGTTGGTGAGGTATGTGGATGGACAAAAGGACCACCGAGGCACTCGGAAACATGGTGGTAGGATGATGAAGTTGGAAAGAGGATTGACGAGAAGAGGAAGAAATTCAAGGAGTGGCAGAAGGCGAAGGGTATGGGAGCAGAAACAGCAGAGCATGAAAGTTATATGGCAGCCAAGAAGGCTGCAAAGAAAGAGGTAGCAAAGGCGCAGGAGACATGTAGGAAAATGTTCGGAGAACACTTGGATTCCGAAGAGGGTCAGAGAGCAGTATTCAGGATTGCAAAGCAGATAGCGAAAGAGAGGTGTGATGTGATGGGAGTGAGTTGCTTGAAGGATGAAGTGGGAGAAATCGTTGTCGACCCAGATGGAATTAAAGGAAGATGGAAAAGATATATGGAAATGCTGTTGAATACAGATAATGAATGGGATGGCAACATAGAGAGTAACCCAGTTTTAGGACCGCCAGAGAAGATAACTGAGAAGGAAGTTGAGGAAGCGATAAAAGCAATGAAGAGTAGAAAAGCGGGAGGGCGACGGGAGTTGTGGGAGATATGTTGAAGGCAGCAGGAAGTTGGGGTGTGAAGAGAATGACAGAGATCTGTAATCTGGTGGTGAAAGAAGGCCGCATTCCAGTGGATTGGGAACTGAGTACCCTCATCCCTCTATACAAGGGGAAAGGTGACCCTCTAGAGTCTAGAGTGTGGCTCGTCCCGAGCGATAAAGTTATTGGAGCATGGAATGAAGGTATTGGAAAGGGTGTTGGAGAGGAGGATAAGGAGGAAAGTGAAGATCGACGAAATGCAGTTTGGATTTATGCCAGGAAGAGGAACGACAGACGCGCTTTTCATTGTGAGACAGTTGCAGGAGAAGTACATGGAGAAGAGGAAGAAGTTGTTTCTTGGGTTTGTTGATCTGGAGAAAGCATTCGATAGGGTTCCACGCGAAGTAGTAACATGGGCATTGAGGAAGTTAGGAGTGGAGGAATGGTTGATCAGAGTGGTGATGGCAATGTACAAAAGAGCGACCACAGCTGTAAGGACAAAGGACGGGAACAGTGGTGAGTTTGAGGTGAATGTGGGAGTGCATCAGGGGTCGATACTAAGTCCACTACTATTTGTAGCTGTGATGGAGGTGCTGGCTCAGAACGTAAAGGAGGGTTTACCATGGGAGCTGTTGTATGCAGATGATCTGGTGTTGATTGCGGAAAGTATGGATGGACTGAAGGAAAAGATGAACAAGTGGGAGGAATGTATGGAGACAAAAGGTCTGAAGGTGAATATCGGAAAGACGAAGGTGATGGTAAGTGGTAAAGCATGTGGTGAGGTGGAATGAACTGGGAAGTGGCCCTGTGCTGTGTGCAGGAAGGGTGTCGGAGTGAACTCCATTCAATGTACAATGTGCGCTGGGTGGGTTCATCAAAAATGTAGTGGTCTGAGAGGGTCATTAGCCAGTGTGGCAGCTACATTCAAATGTAAGGTGTGCACAGAGGGAGCTGCAGATGGAGGAAATGTTGAGTTGGATCTTGGAGACGGCGTGAAGCTGGAAGGTGTGAAAACATTTTGCTACCTCGGAGACATGCTGAATGGAGAAGGTGGATCAGACTCGGCAACGGTTGCTGGAGTGAGATGTGCATGGAAGACGTTTCGGGAACTGAGTGGCGTGCTGATGAGGAGGGGAGTGTCGTTGAAGCTGAAGGGAAAGGTGTATGCTGCATGTGTGAGAAGTGTTATGATTTATGGGAGCGAGACATGGGTAATGAACGTAGAGCAGCAACGAAGGTTGGAAAGGGTGGAAATGCGAATGGTTCGATGGATGTGCACAGTATCGTTGAGAGAGAGGAAGAAAAATGATGAATTGCGAAAGATGATGGGAATAGAGCCTGTGATTGATGCTGTGAAGAGGAACAGGTTGAGATGGTTTGGTCATGTGTTGAGGAAGGATGAAAGTAACTGGTTGAGAAGAGTGATGGAAATGAATGTCGAAGGAAGTAGAGGACGGGGAAGACCGAGAAAGACGTGGCTAAAGATGGTCGAAGAAGAAATGCGGGCAAGGGGGTTAACAAGGAGAGATGCAGAAAATAGGGTAAATGGAGAAGATTGTCATGGGGACCGCAAGGCTAATCCCCGCTCTAGCAGGGAAAATGGCCTTTAAAATGCATGTTGTTGTTTGTGTTGACATACTGTAATATATATTCCTTGATCGATAGAGAGATACTAATTTACAGCTGTGTTTATCTTAATTTTCTTTACCAAATCGAGGCTCATCGAAAAGTGGGGTAAACAAACGCAATGTAATTACGGTGGAGCCACAGTTGGAGAGGACATAACAAGCAAGAAAATTACCGAACAGGAAAAGAGATTAGAATGGAGAGGAGGGAAGGAAAGAAAGCAAGCAGCAGGTCAGTGGGTTGGGATTTGGTGGAGTTAATGGTCGTATAAAAGATCATAGGTAGGATATGGATGACATGGTATGGTAATGCACCGCTTGGTCGAAGCCCTTGAGGGAAGAGTGAAATTGATCCTACTTTGGGAGTTAAACTCAAGATCAGACAGTTTTGGAGGGAGAACATGACAAAGAGTTATGATTATGATATGCTTTCCCTACAGGGGGCAATTAAATGAGAAGAAAAGTAAAAAGGTATAGTCTTACAATTTTTGAAACATTGAAATGAAAAAAAACATTAAATACCATCTCTTGTGATGATGTTGAAACACAAGGCTCATTGCTCTCACATCCCAGACAGTTGAGTGACCTCCATGATTTTTAGTGCCTCTGCTCCCATCCAGCTCCCTCTGCTCCCAAGCCCCTTTGACCCTCTGCAGTTCCTCAAGATTGCACACATTTTCTCCAGTAATCCCATCCTGGTTAAACTCCCAACATCCAGACTTACTGCACACCTCAACTCTTTTGCTCTTCTTTTCTCCCATTTGTTGGAATTTCATTATTGAGGCTGTTCAATCGCACTCTTCCCTTGAGGGCTTCAAGCTGGCATTGCATCACCATGTCATGTCATCCCCATCCCTCGCCATCATATTTTCTAGCCCCAATAACCCCATGTAGCCTAGGTTAGAATCCCGACCCACCTATGAACTTCCATACCGTACCGGTGTTCCACAGGCAATGTGATTCATCAAGGTGTGTGCCGTCCTTTGGATGGACAGGTCTGTCAGCATTCGTTAGTGGACGTTAGAGATCCTACTGTGTCCTTCGCGAAGAGTCGGCGAGCTATCGCCGGCACCCTGATCAAATTACAAATTGCTGCCCTAACCAGCAGAGGGCACGTCATCAGCGGCAGAGCCACACTCTCAGCCAATGATGCTACCTCATCGCCTTGTGCTGCATATGAATGAAGAAGAAGAAGCTCTTTCAGGAGCCTCGATTTTGTACACTGAAGGAGCTGGGGCTCCCACGTCGATCGGAAGAATGGACGCGACAAAAAGCTGGAATTCATCCGAGTTGCTTTAATCAAACCAAACACTCAGGCACTCTGAAAAGCCCGTTTATCGGGCAGCAATATATATACATATTATCCCGGAGCGTTTGCCCAGGAAGGGCGAGAGGGAGCGTGGCCCAGCGTCCTGGCTGCGGCCTGGCAAGTTGAGGGCGAGCCTGCCCGGGCGTCCTGGACGAGCCCGGCATGGTGATCGCTCCGCGTCCTTGATAGGTGCAAGGCGATTGTGAAAACCCAGCGGTAGCCGCTACACACGTCCCCCCAGAATCGACTTGTACCGGCAGGGTCAATTTGAGGGGGGTCCTGATGACCCGGCCGAAGCGACCCCTGGCGGGTCGTGGGAGGGGGTCCGGTGTGGTGGTGGGCGGTCGAGTGGGGGGCACCGTGGACGGGGGGTGGCCTCGCCGCGGCGGAAGGGCCACCCGTGGTGGGTGGTCGACGTCCACGTGCGCCGGCTTGAGGCGGTCCACCGCAATCCGGTCCGACCTGCCGCCGATGTCGATGATGAACGACTTGTCGTCCCGTCGCAGCACCCGGAAGGGCCCGTCGTACGGCGGCCGGAGTGGCCCCCGATGTGCGTCGTGACGCACAAAAACATACTCCGCTGTGCGAAGTGCTGGGGGGGACGTAGGACTGGGGGTCACCGTGGTGGGATGTTGGCACGGGGGCAAACCGTCGGGCGGCCTCCTGGAGGTCCGAGCGCTGGTGAGCTGCGGACCAGGGACTGGTAGCGTCGGGCACGAATTCGCCCGGGAAGCGTAGCGCCTGGCCATAGACAAGCTCGGCGGTGGATGCCTGGAGGTCCTCCTTGGGGGCCGTGCGGAGGCCCAAAAGGACCCACGGCAGCCGGTCGGCCCAACCGCCGTCTTGAAGGCCGGCCATGAGCGCGGCCTTCATGGAGCGGTGGAATCGCTCGCACAACCCGTTTGCTTGGGGGTGGTAGGCCGTAGTACGGTGGAGCTTGACCCCCAGGTTGCGGGCGACCGCGCCCCACAGCTCGGAGGTGAACTGTGGTCCGCGGTCTGACGAGATGTCCGCCGGTGCGCCGAAGCGGGCGACCCAGGTGGCGATGAAAGCCTGCGCCACGTCGGCGGTGGTGGTGGAGACGAGGGGAACGGCCTCCGGCCACCTGGTGGTCCTGTCCACCATGGTGAGCAGGTGTGTGAACCCCCGTGACGGGGGGAGGGGGCCCACCAGATCCACGTTGACGTGGTCGAAACGTCGTTCGGGCACGGTGAAAGGTGCCAGCGGGGCCTGGGTGTGTCGGTGGACCTTGGCCCGTTGGCAGGCCGTGCAGGTGCTGGTCCAATCGCGGATGTCCCGACGAAGGCCGTGCCAGACGAATCGCGCCGACACCAGCTTCTGGGAAGCTTTCCGGCCCGGGTGGGAAAGGCCGTGGAGGGAGGCGAAGATGCGGCGTTGCCAGGTGACGGGCACGATGGGGCGAGGCTGGCCTTGGGAGACGTCGCAGAGCAGGACAGTGTCCGCGAAGGGGATGTCGGCCAGGCGGAGGCCCGTGTCCGCCGCCCGGAGGGCTTGCACCGTGGTGTCGGTGGTTTGGTCCGCCGCCATAAGCGCAAAGTCCACGCCCAGGTGGACCGCGTTCGCGCTGGCCCGGGAAAGACAGTCGGCCACGGCGTTGTTTTTGCCGGCGACGTGCCGGATGTCCGTGGTAAACTCCTACACGGCGGAGAGGTGGCGCTGTTGGCGGGTCGACCACGGCTCCGTGACCTTGGCCATGGCGTAAACCAACGGCTTGTGGTCGACGAACGCCGTGAAAGGTCGGCCCTCCAGGAGGTGGCGGAAATGGCGGACGGCCAGGTGTAGACCGAGGAGCTCCCGGTCAAACGTGCTGTATTTGAGATCGTTCGGCCGGAGCTGCCGGCTGAAAAAAGCGAGTGGCTGCCAAACCCCGTTCACCCATTGCTCATGTACGGCGCCCACCGCGTAGTCGGAGGCATCCGTGGTGAGGGCGATGGGAGCGTTGAGCACCGGGTGAGCGAGCAGTGTTGCGTCGGCGAGGGCCCGCTTTGAGCTTTGGAAGGCCGCATCCATTGCTGCGGACCAGGCGATGTCGTGCTTGGCCGGCTTGCCCCGGAGGGCTTCGTAGAGGGGCCGCATGAGTTGAGCAGCGCGGGGCATGAAGCGGTGATAAAAATTCACCATTCCCAGGAATTCCTGCAGGGCCTTTATGGTGCGGGGACGCGGGAACGTGGTGATGGCCTCGACCTTGGTTGGCAGCGGCACGGCCCCGTTCTTGGTGATGTGGTGGCCCAAAAAATCAACGGCCGTCGTGCCGAAGTGGCATTTGGCCGGGTTGACGATGAGGCCGTGCTCGCTGAGGCGCCCGAACAGTGTTCGGAGGTGGAGGAGGTGCTCGGCCCGGGACGTGCTGGCGACGAGGATGTCGTCCAGGTAAACGAAAAGGAACGGCAGGTCACGCAGCACGCCGTCCATCAAGCGCTGGAACGCCTGAGCCGCGTTCTTGAGACCAAACGGCATCCGCAAGAATTCGAATAAGCCGAACGGCGTGATGACTGCCATTTTAGGGACGTCGGCCGCCCTGACAGGTACCTGGTGATATCCCCGTATGAGATCAATTTTCGAAAAAATGACCCGTCCCGCCAGACGGGCGGAGAAGTCTTGGATATGCGGGATCGGGTACCTGTCGGGGGTGGTAGCGTCATTGAGACGGCGGTAGTCGCCACACGGGCGCCATCCACCCCCCGGCTTTGGCACGATGTGCAGTGGCGAGGCCCACGCGCTATCGGAGCGCCGCACGATGCCGAGGTGCTCCAACGCGTCGAATTCGGCCTTCGCCACGGCGAGCTTGGCTGGGTCGAGGCGGCGGGCCCTGGCGTAGACCGGCGGGCCCATGGTTGGTATGTGGTGCTCGATCCCATGCCGTACTGCGACGGCCGAAAACGTCGGCCGCGTGAGGGCCGGGAACTCCGTGAGCAGGCGAGCAAACTCGTTCGCCGCCGGGACGGCGCATGCCAGCTCGGTCGGCGCAGAGCTGCTCAATGTGCATACCAGGGAGCTGAAGGTTTTGGCGTTGATTAAACGACGCCGTTGGACGTCCACCAGCAGTCCGTGTGCGCAGAGGAAGTCGGCGCCTAGCAGAGCCATGGGCACGTTTGCGGTTACAAACGTCCAAGCAAAGCGTTGGCCGCCGAAGCAGAGGGTGACGTTGCGTGGGCCGAAGGTGCGGATGGTCGATCCGTTGGCCGCATCCAAGGAGGGGCCGCAAACCGCGGATTGCCTGTCCTGGTCAGAGGCGGGTATGACGCTCAGTTGGGCGCCGGTGTCGCACAGGAAGCGCCGTCCGGACGCTTTATCCATGATGAACAGTAAGTTGCCCGTGTGGCCGGCGCTCATGGCTGGTAATGAACGCCGGCCCGGCCATTTCCCGGCCTGCGGAAGGTGCACGGGGGTCGGCATGTCCGGGCCTTCTGTCCGAACCTGGCATGATAGTAACACCACGCTTGGTCAGGTGGAGGCCCCGGTCGTCGTGCTGGAGGTGGTCGGCTCCGTGTAGCGGCCGCCAATTGTGTCGGCAGTTCGGTCGTCGACCGTGCCGGGTGCTCGGGTGCCATGGGTGTTGCGTCGGACGGCGGTGGGTCCCATGTCGCCGCTGCGATGCGCTGTCCTGCGGCGGAGATCTTGTCGGCTTCTCTGGCAAGGGCCCGGGGATCTGTGATCGTCGTGCTTACCAGGGCGAGGCGTACCGGGTTAGGCAGCTGACGGAGGAACAGCTCCCGGAACAGGAATGCCGGAGAGTGCTCGCCGAGCAGTGAAAGCATGTAGTCCATTCGCTCGGAAGGGCGCGTGTCGCCGAGCTCGGGCAGGTCGAGCAGGCGCCGTGCGCGCTCCGCCGATGGGAGGGCGAAAGCGTCGAGGAGAAGCTTCTTAATCGCGCCGTATTTGTCAGCGGCTGGCGGGCTCTCGAGGAGGCTCAGGGCGCGGGCTGCGGTGGCCGAACCGAGCGCTGCTACCACATGGTGGAAGCGGGTGTCGTCGGCCGTGATGCCTCGCAGGGCGAACAGGGAATCCGCCTGTGCGAACCATACCGCCGCGTGAGCCTCCCAGAAGGTAGGCAGTTTAAGGGCGACTGCCGTGTCCATGTCGGTAGGTCACCAATGAAGGAGCTGGGGCTCCCACGTCGATCGGAAGAATGGACGCGACAAAAAGCTGGAATTCATCCGAGTTGCTTTAATCAAACCAAACACTCAGGCACTCTGAAAAGCCCGTTTATCGGGCAGCAATATATATACATATTATCCCGGAGCGTTTGCCCAGGAAGGGCGAGAGGGGGCGTGGCCCAGCGTCCTGGCTGCGGCCTGGCAAGTTGAGGGCGAGCCTGCCCGGGCATGCCCGGGCATGCCCGGGCGTCCCGACCGAGGCCTGGCAAGTTGAGCGCGGGCCTGCCCGGGCGTCCTGGACGAGCCCGGCATGGTGATCGCTCCGCGTCCTTGATAGGTGCAAGGCGATTGTGAAAACCCAGCGGTAGCCGCTACAACACAATATTTTTTTAAAGCAATAAAAATTGAGATATTGGTTCTGTGTGTTTCTGATTTTGTTTCAGGTGTAGGTGAAACACCGATGGAACCCTACTTCTGTGAACAAGCAAAGATCATGGAATTTTCACATGAATGCCCATACAATTGAGTGTCAATACCAATGGAACTTGTACTCCAGCATTGGTAAAACAGCTTGCTGGTCAGGACAGGAATTTGGAATTTGGTTAGGGTGCCGGCGATAGCTCTCCCACTCTTCATGGAGGACACTGTTGGATCTGCAACATCCACAAACTAATGCCAACAGACGGGATGCTCATTTGAAATCCTGGCATCAAGAGCTATATGTTCAGAAAGGAATGCCAAATGGGCAAACAGCAGAACACTCTCATGAACACCAATCTCATGACAGCTGAACACTCTCATGAACACCAATCTCATGACAGCTGAACACTCTCATGAACACCAATCTCATGACAGCTGAACACTCTTTTAAGTGGGAGCAACACTTTGTCAAAATATGACTTTCAAGTAGGGTCAGAGGTAAAACCACCTATAAATTCCACCCATTGCATATTTGAATGAACATTCAGACCCTGATGAGCACACCAAGTGTTTATATCGTAATAATAAAGCTCTTTCTAACCAATGATTGTTTGATTGACTGGCTCACTGACTGACTGACTGACTGATATTAATGTTCAGTGCCTTCCGGGTGTTGTAGAAAGCTGAATTGTGGCGTGCCGACAGACAGTGAAGCCGGTACACTGGGAAAATCACAGAACTGTTGGAAAGCGTCTGTAAATGAAAATTTATGTAAAAAACCGTAAACGGATCTGTAAAAAAAGGAAAAAAAAAACACCTCAATCAATGCTTAGCATTTGGAAATTGTAACTTCTATATACTGTAAAGTGTAAACTGTGAAATAAAAATCTCAATAAAAATTGACGTAAAAACCGTAAACACGCCCGTAAAGTAAATAATAAAAAACCTCAATCGATATGTATAGCATTTAAAAATTGTAATTTCCATAACTGTAAAATAAAAATGTCAATGAAAATTGACATAAAAACAGTAAACACGCCCGTAAAGTAAATTTTAAAAAACCTCAATCGATATGTATAGCATTTAAAAATTGTAATTTCCATAACTGTAAAATAAAAATCTCAATGAAAATTGACGTAAAAACCGTAAACACGCCCGTAAAGTGAATAATGAAAAACCTCAATCGATATGTATAGCATTTAAAAATTGTAATTTCCATAACTGTAAAATAAAAATCTCAATGAAAATTGACGTAAAAACTGTAAACACGCCCGTAAAGTGAATAATAAAAAACCTCAATCGATATGTATAGCATTTAAAAATTGTAATTTCCATAACTGTAAAATAAAAATGTCAATGAAAATTGACGTAAAAACCGTAAAAACGCCCGTAAAGTGAATAATAAAAAACCTCAATCGATATGTATAGCATTTAAAAATTGTAATTTCCATAACTGTAAAATAAAAATGTCAATGAAAATTGACGTAAAAACAGTAAACACGCCTGTAAAGTGAATAATAAAAAACCTCAATCGATATGTATAACATTTAAAAATTGTAATTTCCATAACTGAAAAATAAAAATGTCAATGAAAATTGACGTAAAAACAGTAAACACGCCCGTAAAGTGAATAATAAAAAACCTCAATCGATATGTATAGCATTTAAAAATTGTAATTTCCATAACTGTAAAATAAAAATGTCAATGAAAATTGCCGTAAAAACAATAAACACGCCCGTAAAGTAAATAATAAAAAACCTCAATCGATATGTATAGCATTTAAAAATTGTAATTTCCATAACTGTAAAATAAAAATGTCAATGAAAATTGACGTAAAAACAGTAAACACGCCCGTAAAGTAAATAATAAAAAACCTCAATCGATATGTATAGCATTTAAAAATTGTAATTTCCATAACTGTAAAATAAAAATGTCAATGAAAATTGACGTAAAAACAGTAAACACGCCCGTAAAGTGAATAATAAAAAACCTCAATCGACATGTATAGCATTTAAAAATTGTAATTTCCATAACTGTAAAATAAAAATGTCAATGAAAATTGACGTAAAAACCGTAAACACGCCCCCGTAAAGTAAATAATAAAAAACCTCAATCGATATGTATAGCATTTAAAAATTGTAATTTCCATAACTGTAAAATCAAAATGTCAATGAAAATTGACGTAAAAACAGTAAACACGCCCGTAAAGTAAATAATAAAAAACCTCAATCGATATGTATAGCATTTAAAAATTGTAATTTCCATAACTGTAAAATAAAAATGTCAATGAAAATTGACATAAAAACAGTAAACACGCCCGTAAAGTAAATAATAAAAAACCTCAATCGATATGTATAGCATTTAAAAATTGTAATTTCCATAACTGTAAAATAAAAATGTCAATGAAAATTGACGTAAAAACAGTAAACACGCCCGTAAAGTAAATAATAAAAAACCTCAATCGATATGAATAGCATTTAAAAATTGTAATTTCCATAACTGTAAAATAAAAATCTCAATGAAAATTGACGTAAAAACAGTAAACACGCCCGTAAAGTGAATAATAAAAAACCTCAATCCATATGTATAGCATTTTAAAATTGTAATTTCCATAACTGTAAAATAAAAATGGCAATGAAAATTGACGTAAAAACAGTAAACACGCCCGTAAAGTAAATAATAAAAAACCTCAATCGATATGTATAGCATTTAAAAATTGTAATTTCCATAACTGTAAAATAAAAATCTCAATGAAAATTGACGTAAAAACAGTAAACACGCCCGTAAAGTAAATAATAAAAAACCTCAATCGATATGAATAGCATTTAAAAATTGTAATTTCCATAACTGTAAAATAAAAATCTCAATGAAAATTGACGTAAAAACAGTAAACACGCCCGTAAAGTGAATAATAAAAAACCTCAATCGATATGTATAGCATTTTAAAATTGTAATTTCCATAACTGTAAAATAAAAATGGCAATGAAAATTGACGTAAAAACAGTAAACACGCCCATAAAGTAAATAATAAAAAACCTCAATCGATATGTATAGCATTTAAAAATTGTAATTTCCATAACTGTAAAATAAAAATCTCAATGAAAATTGACGTAAAAACAGTAAACACGCCCGTAAAGTGAATAATAAAAAACCTCAATCGATATGTATAGCATTTTAAAATTGTAATTTCCATAACTGTAAAATAAAAATGTCAATGAAAATTGACGTAAAAACAGTAAACACGCCCGTAAAGTGAATAATAAAAAACCTCAATCGATATGTATAGCATTTAAAAATTGTAATTTCCATAACTGAAAAATAAAAATGTCAATGAAAATTGACGTAAAAACAGTAAACACGTGAGTAAAATAAATAATAAAAAAAACTATCGATATATAGCATTTGAAAATTGTAATTTCAATAACAGTAAACTGTGAAATGAAAATTTACATAAAAACCGTAAACGCGGTCTGTAAAATAAATACACCTAAATTGATATCTAGCAGCAAGCAGGTCGGTGATGCTTGCCTATAATCATAAAGCTTCTATTTATTATGTACCTACGTACGAAACACGTTTCGTTATTGCATTCCCACTTTGTTATTACACAATGTGTAAGCATTCCCCACGAGTATCCTAATAAAGCTCTTCCATGGTACCTTTTTGGACCAATATGGATGTCGAGATGGAGAAATCTCTCTGGCACACAACGCTGAACAGTGGAATAGAAGAATCTTCTGCCAGAAGAATTTCCCACAATCTGTTCTGTTGACATCGGACACCACCTCAAGTATTACTGAACCACTTGTCATGCTGAACACAGTCAAACGCAGCAATAAATTGATGGAAGCATTTTCGTTATAAAATATGACTTGATCAACCTTTTGAAAACAATGTGACCCCTCTGATCTTATAGGTATTCAACTACAGACACAGAGCTATGTCAAATGATTATTTGTGGCCTCTGAATTATGTCCAATCTATAGATGCCTGGTTCTGATTCTCAGACAATTTAGATGGGATGTAATGCAGATAGAAAACAGGATGTCCTGTCCACTGTGTTGCAAATATCAACTCGATATATATATATATATATATATATATATATATATATATATATATATATATATATATACTGTATATATATATATATATATGAATTTTGGGGTAGAGTGATATATAGATCAGGTAGATCTATATATCACACACACACACACACACACACACACACACACACACACACACACACACACACACACACACACACACACACATTCACACGCACACACATAAATACGCCATAAACACACACGCATACGTACATACATGTGCACACACACAAACATAAACTCACACGCACACACAAACACACACACATAAACACACACACACACACACACACAAGATGGCGTCGAGGCGCGAGCAGATTACCTCACCAGCTCTCTCGTCAGTTCCCGGTTCCCCTACACACAACTGCTGAAGGATATCTGCGGAGTTCAGTGGTGGCGACAGATGAGATTGAGAGAATCGCTGAGATGGACCGCGGAGAAAAAAAATCGGTCTCCGGCCTACGATTATGAATTGCGGCCTATGAATCGGCCTTGGCTAGCGGCCTATGACTTATGAGAGACGTTGCGAGGCGGGCCCAGTTACTGGCACGTGGCACCACCGCCGAGACCTCAGGTTGGAGCCTACGCCATTGCGGCGAACATCGAGAGAAAGACGAACGTGGTCCGTTGCCATTTGAATCGGCGCTGCGAGGCAGCCCGAACCGCCAGGGCATCACGTGATGCTGGAGCCTCTTACCCGAAGGCAGACACCGAAAGGACAAACGAGGTACACTGCTGTGTGGATCGCGTACGAACCAAACTCTTGCGCGGGATATCTGGCACACTCCAGAGGGTAGTAATCCTCAATGAAGAGGGGGAAGACGTCGGTGTTAAGAAGGGAAGGGATTTTGAGTTGAGTCGAAAAAATGAATGTATGGGAAGCACTGCTCACACCGGGTGTGATAGATTGAGAAGGGGGTTTGGGAATAGACATGGTTTCGATGAACCGCAGGAAACTCCGGATGCCAGAGGCGAGGGTGTGGAGGTGGATGGGAGGGATTGTGAGGAAGGGGAGGATGAGCGTGAATGCTCACGAAAGGCTGCTAATAATGAGTATAAATCATGGCTCAGGGGAACCATCGGAGATGCCGGATGCCGGGGGTGGAGGTTTGGGGGAGGATGGTATTGGTACTTGGTAGGGATTGTGAGTGGGAACCGAGGGGTGAATGCATGCGAGCCATTGCTGACGCTGGATCTGATGGATTGAGACGGGGCTTTGTGAGCAGGCGTGGCTCCGATGGACCGCGGGGGATTCCGAGTGCTGGGGGTAGGGGTATGGGGGAGGGTGGGAGTGGCGGAGCCGTGGCTGGGATCCCCACGGGAGTATAGAGACGGGGAATGACGCGTGGTGTGCGCGGCTCTGTGTTGGGTGGGTCAGGGCGGCACTGCGGGGCAGACTGTGATGATACATTCATCGATGTGCCGAGCAATGTTTGGGTGCTGACCCTGACGGCAGGCGTGGGTCTTGGCAATGGAAGTGGGAGTGAAGAAAGTGGATTGCGATGCCGTGTAACTCATGCAGGTCCAGACTCTTGGGTGGGTTGTGCTGTGGGACACGGGGAGGGGGAGGGGCCTTCAGTAGAATGGGAGTAGGTGATGAAGACGGGGCACATGAAAACGACGGAACATCTTGTGTTGATCAAAAGAAGAAACATATCTCAAGCAAAGAGTCACAGGCCTCCTCTCGGGGAAACACTGCCTGTGCCTGCCACTCAGAGCAGCAGGAAAGTGTGCTGTAAAAAATAATGACTGCACCGTCTCAAGCAAGATAAAACATCACCTTGCGAAGAGATATGATTATGCACCAAAGCAAGAAGTTGAGAAGGTGCTAACTGTCTCACCACCATCAAAGACAATACTCCAGAGGAGAAAACTACAAACAGAAACCTGGAGTGTTGAGGAGAAGGAGATAATCCTCCAATGCAAGATGTATTCCATACATGAGGCATGGGGGAGTAATGGTAAGGGTGATCAAACTGATTGAGAAAGCAATGGAGCTCTGGAATACCACATTGATATTACAGCACTCAGAAGGAAAAATCGAAATACCACATGTAAAGATACGGCGTGGAATATTCCAGGGAGACAGTCTTTCCCTCCTTCTGTTTGGTCTAGCTCTGGACCCACTAAGTAACCTCATCAATGAACAAGAACATGGATATACCCTAACAACCAATAAACGAACATCCAAAGAAATAGGAAAGGTGACACATCCACTATACATGGATGATTTAAAGCTCTTCTTGCCAAATGACAAAACATTGACAGAACAACTAAAACTAGTAAAACAGTTTTCCAAGGACATTAAAATGGCATTTGGACTAGACAAGTGTGCCAAGTGCACAACTGTACAAGGTAAACCAACAAAAAACAGACAACATAAAAATTGACGTTGAAACAACAATACAGCAGTTATAAAACGAAGCCTCATACAAATACCTCGGAGTAGAAGAGGGCCACCAAATATGTCACAAACAAATGTGCAAAGCAATCGCAAAAGATGATTGAATACCTAACTAGAACGAAGCTGATTCTGAAAACAAACCTCTCCCCAAGAAACAAAATCAAAGCCATAAACCAGCTCGCTGTACCAGTGTTCCAATATAGCTGAGGAATAATAAACTGGGCCCAATCAGAAATCGACAAGTTAGACATCAAAACAAGAAAACTCCTTACCATCCACAAAATGTTCTACAAAAACCAGTGCATCCCGAGAATGTACCTGCTGAGACGAGAAGGCGAGAGCAGCCTGATCTAACTCAACCAGGTGCACAGAGCGACGAGTGTAGGACTAGCTGAGTATGGGAATTGCTCAACAGACTATTGGATGCAATTTGTAAACAAACATGAACACAACAAACCTGAAAAGGTATCCCTAACTCACCTTGCAAAGAATTTCCAAAAACAGGTGCGAATGGAAGATGCCGCACAGGAGGGTGAAACGGCAACAAATACAGCCCCAACAATTGCAAAAAAAAACTAGAACGGGCACTCGGTAGAGCGCATACCTTCGCCGCAGCTACTGTTCTGTACTTGGTAAAAATACGATTTTGACCTTTTCGTGACCTTGACCTTGACCTTTGACCCGATTGCTCCCAAAATCTAATCAAATGTGTCCCGTATAATAACCAATCATCCCACCAAATTTCATGCAATTCGGTTGAATACTTTTTGAGTTATGCGAATAACATACACACACACACACAGACATACAAATAAATACACAGCGATCAAAACATAACCTTCCGCTTTTGCGAAGGTAAAAAGAAATATACAAAAAGAAATATACACCAACAACTGGGAGAATGACAAAACAGCAGGAGAATACAAAAAAGAATTGGATAGAGCGGGGTAGACAAAGAAGGATGGTGGGACTGAGCCAGATAGACAAGTATAGATTCCGCAAGACAGAAACAGAAAGTACTAGTCACCTGCTCTCGGGATGCAAAAAACTATAATCAGAACAACTTTACACACAACGGCACAACAAAGTATGCAAAGTGATTCATTGGCATATCTGCAAAAAATTAAACATCCAGTACCAGAAAACTCATGGAAACACGAACCAAGGGCAATCATTGAACATGAGAACGTCATGCTCACGTACGACCTGATGATTCCATCGAGCGTGAACATAGAAAACAAAGCATTGCATCCGGACATTGTACTCAGGAGCAAAAAGGAAAAGACAGCATTGATGATTGAGATATCAGTACCCAGCGATTTTGGCCGAAACAACGCAGAAATCACGAAAATGACCAAATACCAGGACCTCAAAAATGACGTCAAGAGATCGTGGAAGCTGAAGAACATAGAAATTGTACCAGGGATAATTGGAGCAACAGCAATGATGAAGAAGAACCGCACTGAGGTTTTTAAAAACATCCCGGGGAATATTACCACAAATGAACTACAACTGGAGGCAATCCGGGGTTCGGTGACGATCCTGAAAAGAGAACTTGGAACAAAACTGAAAAAGTTGAACAGCTTGGTCCACGAACTATGATTCCTTACTGAAGGATACTTTGGGTCCTGGGAAGACTCCATTCCACCTTCTGAAACCAACAAATGGAGATAACAACCAACAACCAACGACACACCCACACACACAAACATGAACACATATACACACAAACACACACACAAACACATATACACACACAATCACACACGCACACACACACACATACACACACACACACACACACACACACACACACACACACACACACACACACAACCACACACACAAACATGAACACACACACACACACACACAAACACATATACACACACACACACACACAAACACATATACACACACAATCACACACGCACACACACACACATACACACACACACACACACACATACACACACACAACCACACACACAAACATGAACACATACACACACACACACACACACACACACAAACACATATACACACACACACACATACACACACACAACCACACACACAAACATGAACACACACACACACACACACACACACACACACACACACAAACACATATACACACACAATCACACACGCACACACAAATAAACACATACACACACACACACACACACACACACACAATTAATTGTACAGTATCGGTTGTTCCTAAACTTAAATATAAATAATTTAAAGGATTGTTGTAAATGATGTTAATTTCACAACATCCCATATTCAACTTTATTTAAATTGCAAATCTCAAACATAGTTTCTCCACCTAAAGCAAGAACCTTAACCCGTAAGCAACTGACTAGTTTCCCGACTGCATGGATCATCAGCTGGGCACTGTTCTTCCTCGAGGTTTCGATCCTTTCAGCCCAGGACCTCTCCAAACGGCGGATCCACAACCTCGATCATGGATCCACATCAATAGATGGTACATCAATGGATCCACAACCTCAGTTGCGTCCAGGCAGTCAGTCAACCCATCAATGCACCAACATATTGCATCGCACATTTGCTACAGGTAAATAGGTAAACTATATTTGAGGTTTTACATGTAATTAATTCTTTAGTTTCTTTTAACTTGTAACATCTAGCCGTTACTGCACAATTAATTATAATGTTTGTGGTTTTCATGCTTTGAAATGTAGTTGAACAAACATAAAATATCATATAAACGTAGTTTAACAAACACATTAAAATCACATCAACAAAGAATAAACATATAAACATATGAGAAACAGTATAGTGGATTTTCCACCATTTCCACCATTTTACACACACACACACACACACACACACACACACACACACACACACACACACACACACACACACACACACACACACACACACACGTACACACAAACACATGTACGCACACAAAAATATAAACACACAATCACACACACAAACAAACCCGTGTACATACACACAAAATAAAACCACACACACAAAGACATGTACACACAAACACATGTACACACAAATACATGTATGCACACGAAAACATAAACACAATCACACACAAACAAACACGTGTACATACACACACAAAATAAAAACACACAAACAAACACATGTACACACAAACACATGTACGCACACAAAAACCTACACACACAATCACACACGTGTACACACAAACACATATACACACCATACACACGTAAACTTTAACAAAATAATTCCATAATCATGATCATAAGCACCCATTTGGTAATGTTGATGGTGTTGGCAGTAGCTGTAATGTAAGTTCATGAATGCTATGGAGATCCAGGATTCTGCTGCTGGAAAATCCATCTATTTTACACTCCTTGCTCAAATTCCTAGCATATTATCATGGAGAAGGAGGCATCAGGTGTGTAAATTCTCTCACACCCCAGTGCCTCCTCCTCTACTGGAACTCCCAACATGGTGTAATCAGAACAGTTTAGATCCTAAATAACATCAATTGCCTGGTTTGAAAAGATTACCAACCACAATTTTCAAAAACCAGAATCTACGAAAATGAAACCGCAATCCACACATTGCAAGGGAGATGGGGGAGGGGAGGAGGTGGTTGGGGATCAGCTACCTTAACTTGCAAGGGAGATGGGGAAGGAGGGGGGTTGGGGATCAGCTGCTTCCCTTAACTTGCAAGGGAGATTGGGGGGGGGGGGGGGAGGGGGTGGGAGTGGAGTGGAGATCAAACAAGGAGGGGGGGGGGGGGGTTCAGCTGCCTCCCTTAACTTGCAAGGGAGATGGGGGGGGAGGAAGGGGGGTGGGGGTGGGGGTGGAGTGGGGATCAAACAAGGAGGGGGGATCAGCTGCCTCCCTTAACTTGTTGGGGAGATAGGGGGAGGGAGGAGGTGGTGATCAGCCACCTTCCTTAACTTGGAAGGGAGATTGAGGGTTTGTGGGGGTGGGGGTGGAGTGGGGATCAAACAAGGGGTGGGGGGGGGGGAGTTCAGCTGCCTCCCTTAACTTGCAAGGGAGATGGGGGGAGGGAGGAGGTGGTGATCAGCCAAGGCAGGGTGGGGATCAGCCACCTTCCTTAACTTGGAAGGGAGATTGGGGATTGGTGGGGGTGGAGTGGGGATCAAAAAGGGGGGAGGGGGCTTCAGCCACCTTCCTTAACTTGGAAGGAAGGGGGATGGTGGTCTCAAGGGGGGATGGTAGTGGGGGTGACGACGCCGAATACTTTAACTGCCTTATCAATATTTGACCTCACAATGCCAAGTCATGGATAACCTGCCTGCCTTAGTAAATGGTTATTGTTGATACCTGCTGTAAATAGCGAAAGATCTTTGTGCATTTAATGTTATAAAATAGAAGATTCTCCACTTGTGAATTATGCTTTCAGAGTTTGAATGAAAACCAAAAAGGGTTTTGGATTTTGTAATGGGAAACTTTGATTGACCTGCTTTGTATTTTGTTTTGTATCAGGAATCCTCCCAATCAATGTTAATAGGAGCCTGAAGCCAATTTTCCTCTGATAGAATGTTGAGTCCATTTGACTTGACTCGAAGAGCCCATTCCAGTGCTAGTGTTGTGTCGGATGAAGACCTTCCTCAACATAGTCCATTCTTTTCTGTTATCTGAAATTTGAAGCCATTGTAATCCAGTAGTCCGGCAGCTAAGCTAAATATCGCATAACAATTGTGCATTTTGTGAGGAAAGCACCAAATTTGGCACACTAGTAGACTATCATATTATGAAAAGATCTGGATATTGGGCCATCTCGGATTCAGAGATTTGATTTTTGCACGATTTGCAGATTTTGCAGATTTGCAAGCTGAGATTGCAACGCCAGGGACGGCCGACTCCTTCCTGCGAGCTGCCCACGTCACCCGCACAAGAAGAGCTCATCAAATCACTGCAGCGGCACTGCACATCCTGCAACCCCGTGCGTATGAACGCCACTGTATGACATATGCTGATGATGCAGAAGACCTGCCTGAGTTCGAAGACTGGTGTCACCAGAGAGGAGAAGACATTCCCAACTTTCAGTACTGGGCAACTGTGCTGGAGCTAGAGATGTTGGTACTGGTCTACGTGCGTTCTCTGTGGCAGGCTTCATTCACGATGTACCTCGATGCCCTGACGGAACTGGTCCTATGGTTCCATGCCTTAGACCACACGCACTATGCCAGGTGGGTCCCCGTTCACCTGAGGGACATGGTCGCACTCCCAATGAAGCACCCAGATGTAGCCAGAGAATTCAGGGCTGGCAACTTCACTGTACAGAAGACGAAGAAGGTGTTCTCTTCGATCCCAATCGAATCGAAATCTTGCAAAAATCAAATCTCTGAATCTGAGATGGCCCAATGTCCAGATCTTTTCATAATATGATAGTCTACTAGTGTGCCAAATTTGGTGCTTTCCTCACAAAATGCACAATTGTTATGCTAAGTTGCCCCACTACAGTGGATTTTTGTTTTCCCTTTTGTCTCGCCATCTGATCCTTAGATTCACTTCCAGATCCTTCTCCAAGTTCCAGTTTGTAATTCTCGTTGCCCATTGGTTGTCTGGTCTTCTTGTACTATGTGTCCAGCCCTAGCCTATTTATCCCATTTCTGTTTTTCTATTGTCACGTGCAATTTGTCGATTCATTTATTTTTCTGTCTGATCGATTGGTTTCTCTGAATCTTTGTAACAGTCCATGTTTCAGTGCTCTGCACATCCTGACAGGTGGTACACTTACCTATGAGTCAGGGTGGTTCGATTCTCAGCAGAGGTATAATCGGTCAGATTGGTGCTTCGCATCAAGCTTGTCATCGGTCTGCTCCCATTAAAGATATCCCATGGTGTCTTTCAACAAAGAGTACACGATTGATCTCTGGCACCCTGAACAACATTCCAAATTACCTGCAATAACCTACAGGAGTACCACATCGGCAGTATCGTATAATCATGACCCCCAGAAATGATGGATGCACCCGGTGGACCGAACTTGTGATTGACTTCTGGCCAGGTATGCATACGATATCTTCTTCTTTTCTTTTTTTTGTATACAAGGTCGATGCTCCTGTAAGAGCTAGCATTGATCACAAAAAAACAAACTGACACATAAAACATAAAACATATGATAAAGGGAGCGGGAGAACAAGATGGAGAGCAGGGACATCGGGAGATCTGTGGGAGGGAGAGGGCTTCGGGGAGGGGCGGGGGGGATGGGAGAGGTAAAAAAAAAACACATGGATACTGCTAGGACTTCCAGGAAAGAAGTCGGTATTTCAAAAAAGTTGATTATTTCAAAAATAATCGGTATTTCAAAAATAAAAATTTGAATAAATAAAAATATGTTAAATATTTGAATTAAAAAATATTTGAATAAATAAAATAAAAATAAAAAGTCGGTATTTCAAAAATCTTATCTACTTTCATACGATATGTTATACTTTTATACTTTCATACGTATGCATACGATATCTTATCTATTACCCTCTTATCTACTTTCATACGATATTGTTGCGGTTTTTAGAACCCTCCACTTTGTAAATATTTGTAATAATCCCTTATAAATAATCCCCTGTAACTATTCCCACTTTTGTGTAAACGTCAAAGGTCGCACCCTAGTTAGGTCATATTGCAACACGTAGAACACCATAGGATCTTCTTTAGTTATTTCATTAGTATGTGTTTCAGGTAAGGATCTGTTCCCAATAGTTTGACTCTGCGTTGCATTAATCAAATAACCTAGGCCCCTTCTCAAATTCCCATCCTATTCATTTTGCGGCTTTACCCTCTCCAAATTGTATTACGCGCCTCTGCCAGCCGCAGCCGCCTCAGCGTTCGCTGCCTTTTGGTTGTTCACTGCCTGCCGCCATAAGCCACGTGGCCGAGTTGGAGAAGAAGGGGGAGGAGCGCCAGGAACGAAGGCGTTGCCCCTCAACGCACCATCAAGGGGCGGACCGGTGAGCGCTCGCGACCAATCAGGGCCGAGGCAAGCTCACCGATGGGCGTATCCTAAAGGCAAGCGGCTTAATACGCGATCGGTCAATATAAGCGGCTGCGTGGGACTACTTGAAGAGATGTGCCCGGGAGAACGACTTCAGCAGATGAGAGACGAGTCGTGCGACAGAGAGTGGTGAAGGGGTCCTTGCTTGTCGTTTTCACGAACTGTTGGAGGCACACAACTGGTTGAAGGCGAAGGAATCAATCTATTACGTACGCAGCATCCCAGTCTCCCTCCCCCCCCCCCCCCCCCCCCCGCGATATAATTGTCCGGTCGCGTTCAACGACACGCGGAGCTGTTTGCCGCGTTTCGTCTCGAACCCGGAGCGTGGACCGGAGCGCGAGTTCGGAGCCGGACCTCGACGCCTACCAGCTGCCTGGACCCTTCTCTTCCTTCCCACCACCACCACCACCTTTTCGTGTAAGTGTGTTTGTTCTGTCCTGGGCGTGTTAATTAAGAGTGTTTAAGGATTGCCCTGTGTCCTTTTATTTCCTTCTTCTATATATTCTTGCCCTTTCCTTTCCTCTTGAGTATTGTATAATAAATCACATTTGTTCTTCCTTCACCCATCTGATTTCTTCTCATCCGATCGCTTTCGTCCTGTCCCCATTGAATATACGTGGCACGATTTGGCCAACGCTCGGAATCGGGTTAGTCTTCTTTCTAACGGCTCGGATTTCGGACTGCTAACCGCTCGGCAAACTCCATCTTTTCCGGGTCCGAGCTGGTAATAATATCCCTTCTTTGTGGAGAGATTGGCAAAGTTATCCGGGAACCCGTTGACCAATCACCCTGGCCAATCTCACCCCGCAAAGGAGCGTGTAATTTCCAGGACTGGGGGGAAATCGGCCAGTGTAAAAGACGAGGGGATTAACCCCCCCCCCTCCTTGGTAAGGGGAGCGCCGACCCCCGGATCCGCAACAATATGTTATACTTTCATACGTATGCATACGATATTGTTGCAGTTTTGAGAATAGAGGATAACCCCCCTCGTAGGTAGTTGCACCACAACATGTAGCCTCGCTTAGTTCAGTTATTTCTTATTAAATGTTAAGCATAGTCTCCTTTCCTGTGTTAGTATGTGTTGAGCAGGCCAGTGAGTGTAGGTCTCAATTGGGCTAGAATGCCATGTGCTACGCCCAGAACAAGTCTAGAAGGCCCAAGGGAGGAGCTGCAGGGGAGTGGCCAGTAAGCAGTGAGCAGACAATGAATGCTCAAGGGGAGTGGCTAACAACAACAGCCAGAGGAGGGGCTTGGAACATTCGGGTAAGACTCTGGGGCGGGGCTATAAAACCCTGCCCCGGGCCCCCCCGCACCAGTCAGAGTTTCTGTCCAAGAGGTCTGTGAATGAACGCTCTCTGCCCCCAGCTCTCTGTGAACGAACTCTCCCTGTGCCCTGCGCTCTGCGGCTTGTTAATCGCGCTTGCGAGGACAATCCCTCCCGGGGCCACAGACGCAGGATCTCCCTGCCTGAGCTCCCCGCACACGTGCCGTGAACACCTTGAGGGACACGCCCGGCGAGCTGACCGGAGCGAATGGTGCCAAGGCGCGTTTGGAGCGCGTCCTTTTCCTTCCTTCTTTTCCCCGCGTGAGTGTGAGGGCCCTTTGTCCGGGGATAAGTTAAGACCGATTAAGTATCTACTCTGTGTCTCTTTGCCTGATTGTCTGTATAAATTGTAAATAATAATAAACCTGTGTTCTTCCTTCTATTTGGCCGGCCCCGTCATTTCGTCCATTGGCTTCGCATTGCCCGAATAAAACCGCTCAATCGGGTTCAATAAGGATTAACGGCACGAGTCACATGACACGCAAACCGCTCGGGCGTATCCGACTAGCGTGGCTCGTGCGAGGACCAGTCCCCGTTCTCGTGGCGGCGTGTGTATAGAAGGTATGTTGGGATTCGACCAGATACCCTTCCGCACGCTCGCTACGGGGGGCGGTGGCTGGAATTGCTTAGCAATCCGCCCTCCACGAGTGCAAAGTGGGAAGCGGCCTCGTGGACTCGAAGCTCGAGGAGGAAAAGGGTTTAACCCCCCTCTGTACGTCGATGGGCTCGAGAAATCCGCAACAATATCTTATGTATTACCCTCTTATCTACTTTCATACGATATGTTATACTTTCATACTGTAACGGTTTTGAGAAGTGTAACGAATCTGAGAAGTGTAACGGTTTTTGAGAAGTGTAACGAATTTGAGAAGTGTAACGGTTTTTGAGAAGTGTAACAATTTTGGAGGAAGTGTAACGAATGTGAAAAGTATGGTTTTGTGGTGTGTAACACCCTCGTAATGTAAATAATGGTCGCAGCCGTCCTCCTAGTTAATTCCATGAAACTTACACACAGGCCACGATATATCTTTTTAAATAGTGTATTTCCTTATTCCATGTAGGCTAAATATGTGTTTCCCACTAGATTGACTCTGCATTGTATCAAACGAAATAAGCGTAGGCCCTTTCAAATTCCCCAATCATCTCCACTCTCCAAAGTTCCTTTCAAAAGCGGTGCGAGTGGTGTTCAATCCCGCAAGCCGCCATTGCCCATGTGCTCATCTCGGAGAAGAGGGGGGGTAGGAGCCGCCAACTCACAGGCGTGGCACGTCGTCATGATCGAAGGAGGAAATCTCACAGCCCTAACAGCCAACCAGCACCGCGGTTAGCGACCCGGTAGGCGTGCCCTCGCAGCCGGCGGCTTGATTCCGCCCGGAGTAATAAAAGCGGCTGGAAGGGACTGCTTCAGCAGATGAGCGAAGAGGTGACATACGAGGTGAGCGGTGAGATGCGAGACGCTCCAAGCCAAAGAGGAGAGGTACTCGGAGAGGAAACCAGCTAAGGAGAGACGCGCTGAAAGGAAGGAGACGGCTCCACCAGAAGGAGAGGAGCAGGTGTGACCGAGCAGCGTGTGACGTCTAGAGCATCGGCAGCGGATACGCGACGGAGGGTTTTCCCGCCAAAAACGCGAGGAATTGAGAGCTGCTGCCTCCGACCCTGCCTCCCTCTCCAGCAATCCACCTCAAGCCATACCTGCCTGCAATATCCCCCGTGTAAGTGTGAACATCGTCTGTCCTAATCGTTGTCCTGGGGTTAAGTAAATTGAATAGTTTAAGCTAACGATGCACTGTGTGACTGCTTCTTCCATCCATTGCTGTAAATAATTTTGGTCGCTCTTTCTTTTTGCTTGTGTGTGTATAATAAATCTGTTCTTCCTCCGTACTCTGTCTTCTTCTCTTTTCCTTCTCTTTCGGTCGCTTTAGAGGTTTCCCGATTGAATATCTGTGGGGCGATCTGGTCAACGTTGGGGGAGTCGGGCCAATTGGGGATCCTGTTAGGTCGCGGTTGGACCATCCGCTCGGCCCATCGTAACATCTAAACCGCGATCAGTAACAATACGTATGCATATGTTATGTGCTCCTCCCCAAACCCCGGTCACGGTGTTCCTCCGAGCCCCGAGAGGAGTCACGGCAGAAAGATGTGTTATTCTGGGTCAAAGAGCAATGGTGAAACCGCACCAATTGTTACCAACAAACAAATATTGTATTACGGTCACACAAGAATAACAACACAAAACAATAGTAATCAATTGTACAACCAATATATATTTCCTATGATGGTACCATCAGGTTCGTACAATATAACTCACTGTGCTCCAAGTGAGCGAAAAGAAGAACATTCCCAATGTCTCTATTCCCGGCTTCAAGCCAAAGTTGATGCCGGTTTCAAGCCAAAGTCGATCCGCTCCAGCGATTGTCAGAACGATGTCCAATCGAGACCAGAATCCCGTTCGGATGACAGTCACAGTCCCACTGCCAAAGCTGCGCAAAGGTGCCCTCAAGGCGACTGGGAAATCACACCCTTGGGTATGGACGTTCCACGGCTCCAAATCGGCGAACCGCAGATTTCCCACTCAAAAGTCACGTGACACACGCACACCAGATTAACGTCTGAATGCGGTGAAAATGGTTGAAACGAAGTGAAAAACCTTGAGCGATGCGTAAAGCGCGTGAGTCAAAATGGCGGACGGCCCGTTCTCGAGGCGCAACGGCACTACAATGATTCTCCTCGGAATCAACCGCAAAACCTGACACGCAGGTTGATCTGTCACAACGATAACAACTCTGTCGCAAGAATCCCTTTCCCGGGAAACCCTAAAGTTCACTCGTGACTCTCGTTTGTCAACGTTCGCTCCAGACCTCGAAGCAGCTAGGCTTCTTGTCTGACTCACTCGCTCCGCCTTCTTTTCCTCCTCTTCCTCCTCTTCCTCTTCGTCGTCGTCCGGTTCCGGTTTCATTTAAAATATTAACTTTTTTACCTTTTGAAAATAGTAATCTATTTCCCTTAAACAACAACAATAATAGTATATGGAATCAAAAATGTTTACAGTGGATGAAAACCACAACAGAAGTGACAAATCCGTAACACATACGATATCTTATCTATTACCCTCTTATCTACTTTCATACGATATGTTATACTTTCATACGTATGCATACGATATCTTATCTATTACCCTCTTATCTACTTTCTGAACAATCCTATCGAGGAAGTTCAGTCATTCTTCTTGTTCAGTCATACTTCCTTGTGTAAATCTCAACTCAAAAAAAAAAACAAAAAAAAAAAAACAAAAAACATTTCCTTCTCTGTTCTCATTCGTTTATTCATTCTTATTCGTTCGTTCGTTCTTCGACCACGTGTTTCTCCCCCATTTCCCCAGATAGTTTTCACTCATTAACCTTCAATGTTTACGCTTTCCCCTCAAGTTATGTATTCCGTCATATTTTATAACACCTTTTTCTTCTTCTTCTTTAAAAGGCTGCTTTCGACTTGCTCACCAAATCAATTCATCCCAAAAAAAATATCCATCTCCTATAGTGCCTTTTTTCTACATTCCCTAAACTCTCCTGCACTCCATCCTCCATCCAGCGTCCTTAAACGTATTTTTAACTCGAAGGTCACAAGAAACTCATTTTGCAATAAATGTTCGTTTCCCATAAATCGTACACTTTCAAAAATCCAATCTCACCCCTCCCCTCCAAATCTTCCCCATAACCCCTCCCCTCCAAATCTTCCCCATCACCCCTCCCCTCCAAATCTTCCCCATCACCCATCCCTTTCAAATCTCCCCCCTTGCCCCCTCCCTCCTAAACTACCCCCTCACCCCTCCCCGCCAAGACGCCCCCTCGCCCCTCCCCTCCTAGACTCCTGCCTCACCCCTCCCCTCCAAATCTCCCCCATATCCCATCCCTTTCAAATCCCTCCCCTTGTCCCTTCCCTCCCAAACTCCCCCCTCACCCCTCCCCTTCAAATCTCCCCACCCTCATTGCTTCTCAATTTCCCCCCTCTCACTCCCCCTCCTCAAAGCGTCCTCCCCGCTTCTTCCCCCTTCAAACTCTCACCTCCATCTCCCCCAACCTTCTGCCTCGCTCTTCCCCCTCCTCAAATAACACCTCATTGTGGCTCACCCAATCACCATCAAACCTTTTGTCCGCCCCATCCTTCCCTTTCTCCGAGCTATTCTGAAATCTCTGACACACCTTCAACAGCTCTCCCTATCTCTTCCACCTCTTCCACATCTTACCCTACCCCTCCTCCCCCCTGTTCTGTATCTGATGCTCCCCCTTCCTCTTCATTAACGGTATGGACCTCAAACATCCGGGGCCTTCGTTCAAACTTAACTGATCTCTCCATACAGGTTGCTTCTGTCAAACCAGACGTGATCTGCTTAACAGAAACTTTCCTCCTTTATGATGTCTCTGATTCCATAGTATCTCTCCCGGGCTACTCCCTCCTCCGGTATGATAGACCTGAGCCTCGTCCTGGAGGCGGGGTTGCTATCTTTATCAAAAACTCTCTTCCTCACTCGCCCTGCACTGCACTCTCTCCACCTCACCCCCAGGAATACCTCTGGCTACGGCTTCCCCTTCGCTCCCACCTCTTGTTCATATGTGTGTTGTACCGTCCACCAAACAGTGATGACTCCATCTACATCTCGCTGTCTGATGATATGGACCAACTTCTATCTACTCATCCCAACTCTCTCTTCCTCATATGTGGTGATTTCAATTGTCACCATGCCAGTTGGCTGGGTGTGGGTACCTCTCTCACCAGCCATGGCTCTTCAGCAAAGGACTTCTGCGACTCACTGGGACTGACACAATCTGTCAATTTCCCGACCCGGATCTCAGTCAACGGAACATCTTCTCTTCTGGACTTGGTTATGACTAACTTCCCTGAAAATGTCTGCTGCTCTTCTTCTGCTCCGATCGGATCATCTGATCATGTCCTTGTTAAAGTGGACATCTCTCTGACCATCCTCAGGGAGCCTGCTCAGCGTCGATGAGTCTGGCATTTCACTCAGGCCAACTGGCACGGTCTTCAAGCAGCCATCAATCATCTGGACTGGTCTCCCATCTCTACCACCTCTGACATCAACTCATCCTGGGAATTCTTCCAAAGTAAATTGCTCTCTCTCATGCACAGATTTATCCCATCTCGTCTTCAGTTGTCATACCCTTCCTCCCGTCCATGGTACACGGAATCTTGTGGTGAGGCTGTTGCCCAGAAACAACTTGCCTTCGTCTCCTGGAAAGCAAATCCAACGGAAGGAAATCTCATTTCCTTTCACAAAGCCCGAAACAAGTGTGTGTCCACCCTCAGGAGAGCCAGGAAACAATATCTCTCCGTTCTCAAGACCGAACTCTCTTATCTGTCTCCCTCTTCCAAATCCTGGTGGCGTCTGGTCAAATCCGTTTCTGGTGTTTGTTCCCCCTCCATCCCCTCCCTTACCTCAAACGGCTACACAGCTGACTCCGCACGTGAAAAAGCTGAATGCCTCTACTCTGTGTTTGCCTCTAAATCATGTGTCCCAAACCCATCCCTCTCTGTACCCACCATACCCAGTCGGACCCTGCTGCTCCTGGACTCCGTGTCCTTTCCTCCTGACAAGGTGGAAAAGTTTCTGTCAACCCTCGACTCTGATTCTGCAACTGGACCCGACGGCATCAGCCCACGGGTCCTAAAATCCTGCTCTGCTGCTCTATCTCACCCTCTCTCTGTTCTCTTCACCCTCTCTTTTGCTCAAGGTCAACTGCCATCTGCTTGGAAATCAGCCAACATCACCGCTTTGCACAAAAAAGGTGCAAAAACAGATCCTAGCAACTACAGACCAATCAGCCTTCTCCCAATTATCAGCAAAGTCATGGAATCCATCATTGCTTCGGATATGAAATCTTTCCTCTTCTCCAATGGCTTGATCTCTGATCATCAATTTGGTTTCAGACCAGGTCACTCTACTCTGGACATGCTGCTTCTGCTGTCTCAACAATGGATGGAGGTCCTCAATGCCAAACAGGAAATTAGAGCTGTCTCCCTCGACATATCACGTGCCTTCGACACGGTCTGGCACCCCGCTCTGCTCACCAAACTCTCCTCCTTTGGTATCCATGGAAATCTCCACGCATGGCTGGCGGACTTCCTCTCTAGTCGTCGTCAACGTGTGGCCCTGAATGGGTTTCTCTCATCTCCTCTTCCTGTTCAGGCTGGAGTTCCCCAAGGCAGTGTTCTGGGCCCCGTGCTTTTTCTGGTCTTCATCAATGATCTCTCTGACTCTCTCGAAAATCCTCTCTATCTCTTTGCTGATGACTCCACTCTCTGCCGCTCCATTCCTCTTCCCTCAGATCGGCAGTCTGCTGCCTCCTCACTCTCTGAAGACCTGGACAAAATCACAGACTGGTCAAACAAGTGGAACATGTCTTTCAATCCTGACAAATCTCACACTCTTACTATGTCTCTCCGAAAAGATCGACTGGACAACCCTCCCATCTACTTTCTCAACAATCCTCTCCAAGAAGTTCTGTCGCTCAAGATTTTGGGTCTCACTATCTGCCATGATCTTTCTTGGGAAAACCACATTTCCAAGCTGGCCTCCAAAGCCAGTCGCCGACTGGGCATCCTCCGTCGTGCGAAGTCCTTCCTCGGCACACCTGAGCTCCTCACCACATACAAGGCTTTCATCCGCAGCTCAATGGAATACTGTTCTCCCCTATGGGCCGGTGCTCCTGCCTCACACCTAGCTCGGCTTCACGCTGTTGAAACCAAAGTTTTCAGAATTATTGGAATCTCCCGCGATGAAGCTATCTCTGAGGGCCTTTCACTCACTCACCGCAGGCAGGTAGGTGGTCTTTCTGTCTTCTACCGACTCCTCTCCGGCCTTGCACCCCCAGCTCTCTCTGTGCTCTGTCCACCAAATATTCCTACAGGTCGCACAAGATCTGCCAGCAACCCTCTGATGGTTAAACTGCCGAAATCTCGGCTCTCTGCTCACCTTCACTCTTTCATTCCTCTTTTCTCCCGCCTCTGGAACAAACTCCCTCACTCCCTTCAATCCCACTCCTCCCTCCAGGTCTTTAAAACAGCTGTTCACCACCATCTCTTATCTTCCCCCATCCAAAACCTTGATCTTTTCTACCCCCGCTAATTCACCCCAGATCCACCTTGTTTGAAATTCCAACTTCTTTCCTGGAAGTCCTGGCAGTGTCCATATGTTTTATACCTCTCCCACCGCCCCCTTCCCATGCCCCCCCCCCCCCCAAAGCCCTCGCCCTCTCTCAGATCTCTCGATGTCTCCATGTCTCTCGGTCCCTGCTCTCAAATGTTGTGTTTGTGTCCTTCCCCCTCTCTCCCCATCTTGTCTACCGCTCCCGATGTTATATGTTTTATGTGTCGGTTTGTCTTTCTGTGTGATTAATGTTCGCTCTTTCACGAGCCTCGATCTTGTATACAAAAAAAAAAAAAAAAAAAAAAAAAAAAAAATTCAAACTCTTGGGTCTCACTATCAGCCATGATCTCTCTTGATAAGCGACATGTCAAAGTTGGCCTCCAAAGCCAGCCGCCGACTGGACATCTTCAGTCGTACAAAAACCTTCTTTTATTACACCTGAGCTCCTATCCACCTACAAGACCATCATCAACAGCTTGATGGAATACTGCTCTCCCTTCTGGGCTGGATCCCCTGCCTCGCATCTTGCTCAGCTTGATGCTATGGAAACCACGGCCTTCAAGTTCATTGGAATCTCCTGCGATGAAGCCCAGTCTCTGGTCCTGTCGCTTTGCCATCACCGACAGGTTGGTGTTCTCTCTGTCTTCTTCCACCTCGTTTCTGGTTTTTCATCCTCTGCTCTTTCCATGCTTTGTCCCACATTCAACATTCTCTTCAATCTATTTCTTCCCTCCAGTTCTTCCAGACAGCTGTTCACCACCATCTCTGATCATCCCCAATCCAAAACCATGATCTTTTCTACACCTGTTAACCCCCCCTCCCTCCCCCAACTTTTAACCTCCACCCACCAAAGGTGGACAGGGGTTATGTTTTCACCCCTGTCGGTTTATTTTCTTCTGTATCCATCTCAACCACCCTTGCATTCTCTCCTGCACCTCATCCTTACCTGCATCCCTTGTTTGTTTGTCTTCCTCTGTTTTCTCCCTCAGCCCTGCTGTTGGAATTTCCCCCTTCCTTTTCCTTCATTTTGTCCTGATTACCCTCGCAGGAGGAGAGGGTATTGCATTTGGGTCTGTTTGTTTGTTTGTCTGTTTGTCCGCACAGAATAAATATGATTTTCTCGGCAACCGTTGGTCCGATTGACAGGAAATTTTCACCATAGGTGCAACTCTACCTGTATAATTTTAAACATAATTATGACATCATAGGTGACGTGGTATGGGCGCCATCTTTGAAAAATCGAAAAACTTTGCACATCTATATCTCCGAAAGCGCCACATAGAAAAAATTGAGACATGGCTCATTGTAAAGAACTCTCGATGGGGAATAAAATATGTTCATGCTGATGTCAGGTGCCTCCATTATGACGTCATAATTCGACAAATACAAACTTCATCCAACCAAGATGAAATTTCTTGAGCGTCACCTAGGGATAAATTGGTGGAGAAAATAAATAAATAATTATGACGTCATCGGTCACGTGGTTCGGTCGCCAGATTTGTTTTTAACACAAAAGCCTTAAAAACCACTGAAAACACATCCTGGTGAGGGTCTGCAATCTCTGATTGCTCTTTCTTGTTCATTCTGTGTTCTAACTCTTTGAGGAGCCTTGACTGTACTGTATACCAAAAAGGAAATGAATTGGGCCGACCAGTTGCATCATTACTACTGATCAGGCATGGCCGTAATGTTTATTTGTGCTGTTTTGGGGTAGAAATTTGCAATTTATCCATGGTACTGACATGTAATTACCTACTCTTTGAGAAAGGCACCGTGGGACCTTCTTTAGCGTCCACCAGAGGATGCTAGCAGATGTGACATCTGACTTTTCATCCCTCCAGAGGCTGGTGTTTAATACAACGTCATGCCTGCGAAGCGCCAGGATGACAGTTTATATTCGGTAATCAAACTCAGATTAGGCATCTTGAAGGTGAATACGCCACCTCTGAACTTTCCTGGCACCACACCATATTGTGATTATGTGTGGACTGTACTTCCCCACTAAAGGAACTCTGGTAGGTTGTACCTGCTGCTGCGTTTTGACCTTTGGGAGTAACTGCACCTAACCAACATTTTTTTCAGTAGAACAAACTAGGACAGTAAAATTAAGATTGTGATCAGGTTTTGTTGAAAAGAGGTGTTTTGTGCAATGTTTTAAAAATTTGTACACTGGCTGCTTGACGGATGTGTAGATGGAGTGGATTCCAAAGAGTTGGAGCCACCACTTCAAATGCTCGGTCACCATAGTAGTGAGTTGAGACTTTTGGAACAATGAGAAGGGATTTAGCTTTTATATCTGAACGTGTGTGCTGCTACATAAGGGAGGATCATGTCCATTATGTAGGCCGGGCTCATGTTGTTTTGTGCTTTATAGGTGAGTAGAGGGATCTTGAAGACTATTCTATTTTCAATGGAAAGTTAGTGGAGGTTTTTTTTTACGTTTGAGAGATATGTTAGCTTCTTGGAACTTTCGCAATAATAAAGAAGTACATGGTATAAACAAGATGGACACTACTAGGGCTTTCAGGAAAGAAAACGGAATTTGAAGGAGGTAGATTTGGGGTGTATTAATGTGGGTAGAAAAGATCAAGGTTTTGGATGGGGGAGGATAAGAGATGGTGGTAAACGGCTGTTTTAAAGACCTGGAGGAAGGAGTGGGATTGAAGAGAGTGAGGGAGTTTGTTCCAGAGGTTGGAAAAAAGAGTAATGAAAGAGTGAAGGTGAGCAGAGAGTTGTTTTTAGCAGTTTAACCATAAGAGGGTTGCTGGCAGATCTAGTGTGTCCTGCAGGAATACCTATGGGACAAAGTGCAGACAGAGTAGAGGGTGCAAGGCTGGAGAGGCATTGCTAGAAGACAGAAAGACCACCAACCTGCCTGCAGTGAGCGAGTGAAAGGCCCTCAGAATCAGCTTCATCGCGGGAGATACCAATGATTCTAAAAGCCTTGGTTTCTACAGCATGAAGCAGAGCTAGGTGTGAGGCAGGAGCACCAGCCCAGAGGGTAGAGCAGTACTCCATCAAGCTGCAGATGAAAGCTTTGTATGTGGTGAGAACTGAGTAGTGCCAAGGAAAGACTTCGCACGATGGAGGATGCGCAGTCAGCAACTGGCTTTGGAGGCCAGCTTGAAGATGTAGTTTTCTGAGGAAAGATCATGGCAGATAGTGAGACCCAAAAGCTTGATTGACAGAATTTCTTTGAGAGGATTGTTGAGAAAGTAGATGGGAGGTTTTTCCAGACAGTCTTTTCAGAGAGACATAATGAGAGTGTGAGATTTGTCAGGATTGAAAGACATGTTCCACTTGATTGATGTATTTGTGATTTTATCCAGGTCTGCATAGAGTGAAGAAGAAGTTGCCGCCTGCCAACCTGAGGGTTGAGATATGGAGTGGCAGAAGGTGGAGTCATCAGCAAAAAAGATAGGATTTTCCAGAGTCGGAGAGATCATTGATGAAGATTAGAAAAAGCACAGGGCCCAAAACACTTCCCTGAGGAAGTCCAGCCTGAACAGGGAGGGGAGATGAGAGAAATCCATTCCGTGCCACACGTTGACTATGACCAGAGAGGAAGTCCGCAAGCCATGCATGGAGATTTCCATGGATACCATAGGAGGAGAGTTTGGTGAGCATGGTGGGGTGCCAGACAGTATCATAGGCACGTGATATGTCGAGGGAGACAGCTCTAATTTCCTGTTTGGTGTTGCGGACCTCCAGTCATTGTTGAGACAGCAGAAGCAGCATGTCCAGAGTAGAATGACCTGGTCTGAAACCAAATTGATGATCAGAGATCAAGCCATTGGAGAAGAGGAAGGATTTAATATCAGAAGTGGTGATGGATTCCATGACCTTGCTGATTATTGGGAGCAAGCTGATTGGTTTGTAGTTGCAAGGATCTCTTTTTGCACCTTTTTGTGTAAAGCGGTAATGTTGGCTGATTTCCAAGCAGATGGCAGATGTCCTTGAGTAAATGACGTTCAGATGAATTAAACAGAATATATCGTTGTTTATCATCTGTGCAGACCATTGATTGTATGTCATGAGCAGTTGAACTGAACTCTGCCGTGAAGTCGAGACGTATAAGGACAGCTTCTTGTTGGCCATGTAGGGCTAACAGTAAGTCACTCTTCACCTTGAGGAGGGCTAGCTTTGGTATAGCTAAGATGAGACATTGGGCGATAGCTACTGAGCTCCTCATGTGGGAGGCTGTTTTTTGTTTGAGCGGTCACAAGGGCACGCTTCATCGAAGAAGAGACTTCTGCTGTTTGCAGACTGGTGTTGATTATCCTCGTAAAAGCAGGTAGTAGAACACGAGTGCATTTTTATGCCTCTGCCGACGAAGTCGACGGAGGCATTATGTTTTCAGGTTGTCCGTCTGGCTGTCCGTCCGTCCGTCCGTGATAACTTGAGAACGGCTGAAGGGATCTTAGTCAAACCTGCTGCAGGTATGTATAATGATGTAAAGATTAACTGATTTAGATTTTGGGGTTCTGAGGTCAGAGGTCACGTCAGGTAAAATGTGATGACTTGAAAACAGCTGAATGGATGAAATCAAATTTGGTACAAGTATTATAATGATGTAATAATGTGGGCGGCGGCATATCGGTCGACGTCATGATGTCGAAGAGTGTTATTCTAGTTCCAATAATGACTCTGGTAAGGGGTCAATCTCACCAGATGAGTTGGACGCAGCCTTAATGATGTTGAGAACTTCATCTTCCACGACAGTGTCGAACTCCTCCATGGATGCTGCACAGTGTTCGACAACTTCAACTGACAAGTTTTCATTGACTTGCTCATTGAGCTTGTCTTGTAGAAGTCGGATCTTCTGTTCGAAATCACCAAAGGAGTTTGCTAACTGTCGAGGACACTCATGTTGGGGTAGAATCATTTTAGGGGCTGGTGAAGGCAAAGACTATTGGTCAGAGATGTTAATCTTGCCCAGGAAATAAACAGCCTTTGAGCGATGAAGGAATTTATTGTAAGCCTTACGTTGACTTTGGTACATCTCCTAATGAACCCGAAGACCTGAATTAAGTGCCAACCGTTCAGTTTTCCTTCAATCCTGCTTAAATATATCACAATCTGGTCAAAAACAGAATATATGTATATATATCCGGGTTCTTCCGGATCTTTGATGTTTGTTCCTTTCACACTTCATTCTACCTTTTAACATTTGTCTTTATTCATTCTCATTCTTGCTTTTTCTTCTTTTTGGTCATTTTCCACCTTCGATCTCTCTTTTACTCTTAATTTCAATATTTATAGATCTGTCTAGGGAGAAGTGAATTCTTACAATGTTTTTTGTGAAGCTCAAATGGCTGCTTCTGGATGAGTTGAGGGTAGGGGAGTAGCAGCTGAAACCCAAAACCTATTCAAGTTCCTCCTGATGACTCCATGTTTGCTCTTTGCTTATTACCCTCTCCTGAGGAGAGGGTATTGCATTTGAGTCCGTTTGTTACTTGCCGGAAAAGATTCCGGCAAGTACGTTGGTTGGTTGGTTGGTTTGTCTGTCTGTCTGTCTGTCTGTCTGTTTGTTACTTGCTGGAAAAGTTATCGGCAACTATGTTGGTTGGTTGGTTTGTCTGTCTGTCTGTCTGTCTGTGTTTGTCTGTCTGTCTGTCTGTTTGTGTGCAGTACTACGTCTACACCATTGCACATAGAATCGCCATGCTTTACACACATATTTGTCTTGCCCTGGAATAGACTGTGCCCAATTTTTAACTCTCTCGGCCCAAGGCCTCCATTATGACGTCATAATTCGATAATTGGACAAGTACAAAACTACATCCAATCAAGATGCAATTTCTTGAGCGCCATGTCAGCATAAACTGGTGGAGGAAAAAATTAATAAAGATGACGTCATCGGTCACGTGGTCGGCCGCCATCAAGGAAAAACCGAAAAACTTTTCACCTCTATATCTCCGAAAGTGCAGAATAGAAAAAATTGAGATATGGCTCATTGTAAAGAACTCTCCATGGGGAATAAAATATGTTAATGATGACGTTGGGTTGGCGGCAGGAAGGGCATCCGGCCGTAAAACATTGCTTAAAAAAGGGGACCAACAAAAACAACAACCACGGTGCCCGAAAAAGGCCAACCTCCGCTTTGCGGGGAAAAATGGCCTCTAAAGGTGTTTTTTGTTTTTGTTTTTTTTAATGATGATGTCATAGGTGCCTCCATTATGACATCATAATTCGACAAGTACAAAACTTCATCCGATCAAGATGAAATTTCTTGAGCATAATCTAGTTGCCCCGGAATAGACTGTGCCCAATTTTTAACTCTCCAGGCCCAAGGCTTCCATTATGACTTCAAAATTCGACAAGTACAAAACTTCATCCAATCAAGATGAAATTGCTTGAGCGCCATGTCGGCATAAACTGGTGGAGAAAAAAAAAATGATGATGTCATCGGTCACATGGTTCAGCCGCCATCTTGGAAAAACCGAAAAACTTTGCACATCTATATCTCCGAAAGTGCTGAATAGAAAAAAATTGAGACATGGCTCATTGTAAAGAACTCTCCATGGGGAATAAAATATGTTAATGATGATGTCATAGGTGCCTCCATTATGACGTCATAATTCGACAAGTACAAAACTTCATCCAATCAAGATGAAATTTATTGAGCATTATCTAGGAATAAATTAGTTTAGAAAACAAATAATGATGACGTCAACGGTCACGTGGTTCGGCCGCCATATTTGTTTTTAACACAAAAGCCTTAAAAACCACTGAAAATACATGCTGGTGAGGGTTTGCAATCTCTGATTGCTCTTTCCTGTTTGGTTGCTTCTGATGACTGACTCCAATGGAGTATTTGGTTTTTCATTCAATCATGATCAAGCAGAACAAATGCATTGTTAGAAGACAGTGGAAAGGTGAGAGGAGGTGTGGTGTGTGAGCAAAGAGGCTGATATTTTGGCCGTGGCAGGACAGCTCAATTGGTAGGGAACTTGCCTCTGAGTTGTCACGTGGTTTCAGTCACATCCATTTCGCTGAATTTAAGTTGAACTGCTTTTTCTGCATTGCAGCTAGCAGGGAAGAATGCTTTGTGCAACTCTCACATTTTGGAAAGGATGTTCTTAAAGTCACATGTCATGACTATAATCATGTTTGCCTAAATGTCCTGTTGCATACATGATTATAATCATGTCGGCCCAAATGTCCATTTCATTCATATATATAATAATGTGGACTTGTATGTCCCATTGCATTCATGTCGATGATCATGTAGACCTAAATGTCCCATTGCATTCTATGCAAGAGTAAACTTTTGAGTGGAAATATTGATGATCCTTTTGTCAAGGTACAAGTCAAGTCAAGAAGGAATATGAATGTTTGTGACTATAACAAGTCAAGCAAAATGGGATAAATTGCTAAATCGTTTTTCAATATATTGATTGCAATATAAATGTTAAATATTGAACTTCATTATAGAATAATAGTGTTCTTGTACTGTACATCCTTTATACTGCACTTTACTTTCATACTTCCAAGTCCAGGGCTTGTGTATGTATATACATTTAAATATGTGTGTGTATACAAATACAGCGCGTATCAAAAATAAGGTAATCCGAATTCAAGGGGTTAATATGCAAAGGTTATTTAGTTTGACAATTTACATGTGGTTTACCAATTATGAGGAGATCCTCAGCTTTCCATTGATGCCTTTCATGCATCATTGCTGTCACACATGACCGAGTACATGTTCATTGAAAATGACAAGTTCAAATCGCATTTTTACAAGTTTGGCTAATCGGTGCAAGACAGTTTTAAATGGACGCTTTACTTGTCGACTGCCAAGTTGATTATGTAAAATAGTTAAGCTGGTCTGGTAATCGTCGGTTGCATCATCCTTTGTTTAAGATGGGTATTTAAGATGAGCCTACAGTGTGTGGGTTTAGAGACAGTCTGAGTCATTGAAAAGATGGTTCAACTTACGCCTGAACAGCGGACCTTCATGGTTACAACCTTTCACCAAACTGGAAGTTTGCAGTGAACCCGTGATGCGTTCAGGGAACGTTTCCCAGAACTGGAGCCTCCAGCAGCCAAAACCATCTGGGAGAATGTTAGAAAATACCAAGAGCATGGCACTAGCCTCAACCGCAACAAGGAGAATTCTGGTAGGAGGCACACTGGGCGATCGGAAATGAACATTGCAGCAGTAAGGCAGCAGGTTTTGGAGCATCCTCGGGATACCAGCCCAAGACGAAATGGAACGGGATTTCCTTCGGCAACATTCAACCGAATCACAAGACTGGACCTCCACCAACACCCATATCGGATTCACATCCCGCATCAACTTACGCCAGGGGATTTTGCCAGGAGGCTTGTGCTTGCCAGATGGTTGATAGCACGTTGCGAAGCAGATGTCAGTTTCCTGCAATATCTCGTTATCGGCGACGAAGCTGCTTTCGCCATGGACGGCAAGGTCAATACCCATAATGTTCTTGAATATGCACCGACAGGACAACCCCTGGAATTTAATTTTGACACCAACATGAATCGACAAAAGTGGACTGTTTGGTTGGGACTTTGTGGAAGTGGTCAGGTGATCGGACCATTTTTCTTTCAAAGGAATGTCAATGGTAACAGGTATCTGCAGATGATCAATGATGAAGTTTTACTGCAGCTGGAGGAGAACTTTGAGCGACAGGTTCGTGGTGTCTTCAGATATCTCTGGTGGGCCCAAGACGGCTCCCCAGCACATCGTCTTATCGCTGTCCGAGATCGACTGAGGGAACTCTTTGGAGACCGAGTCATCGCCCTCAACCATGCAGTGGAATGGCCACCAAGATCACCTGACCTCACACCATGTGATTATTTCCTTTGGGGACATTTAAAGAACTAGGTGTTCTTAACTCCTCCCCGTGATCTTGACGAATTGCAGGGCCGTATTCGACATGAAGTGGATGCTTTGCGCAATGACCCGGCTATGGTGAGACGAGCAGTTCAGGGCATGCTCCGCCGCTGTGAGCTTTGTGTTGAAAGGGGAGGTAGACATGTTGAAGGTGTGGGTGCATAAAGGCCAATCATTCCTGAGAAAAGTTCACATCTGACGTTCATTTTGCACCAATTATCCTGACTGCACCAAACTTGCATCGATTAGCCAAACTTGTAAAAATGTGATTTGAACTTGTCATTTTCAATGAACATGTACTCGGGTCATGTGTGACAGCAATGATGCATGGAAGGTATCAATGGAAAGCTGAGGATCTCCTCTTAATTAGTAAACCACATGTAAATTGTCAAAATAAATAACCTTTGCATATTAACCCCTTGAATTCGGATTACCTTTTTTTTGATACGCACTGTATATTACCGGTGTGTACCCCGGTTTAGAATAGGTACACCGTATCCCTGCGTGTTGTAAGAGGCGACCAAAAGGGTTGGCGTCAGGAAGGGCATCCGGCCAAAAAACATTGCCTCAAAAAGGGAACCATGACAATTACAATTACATGTGGGCAGGGTACAGACCGAAGTACCCCGTCGGGGTCCTCACTCCCTCTCGTCAAAACTCAAGGTGGGGAACCTGATCGAAGCAAGGGTGGAAATCACTCCATTTATGATGACGAAACGTCTGATGCCCGAGGTGGAGAGCGGTTTCTGAGGTTTGGGACATGTGTTGCATTTGTGGGGTGGATTGTTTAATGATTGTACACTCGTGGGGCTGGGCTTGCAATGACGAGAAGCTGTGATCGTTTGGGGTGTATCTTAAGTGAAATTCTGGGCCGGCTGTGAAACCAGATTTGCTCTTTTTTTCTTCCTTCCTTTTTGACTTTATTTTTATTCTATTGTTAAAAAAAACAAAAAACAAAGATCTTCCTTATCGACCTTCTCCCTCCCACCAGAGCTCTACATAATTGAATAGAGAAAGAACCTCTGGGAAGAAGAAAAAAAAAAGAAGATAAGAAGAGGAGGAAGAACAGTGCGTCGGATCGGTGGAGAAAGGCGAAAATGAGCACGAGCGCAGCACGTATGGTCGAGGTTTTGATGAGAAACTCGGCCTGTGTGAGCTTTTTGAGGATTTTTGATTAATCTCTCTGAGGGCTGCCTGTTGGAGGGACAGTCCGTGCAGGAGAGATTTGGGTGGAGGAGGATTTTCTCGGTGCACGTGGGATCGTGAGGAAGTGGGAGAGGGAGCCAGAAGCCTTTGCTTAGGCACTACCACGCTCGCCAGGGGCGCTGCAGTCGATCGTGACACGCATTCGCATCGGCGGTAATGGCGGCCATTTTTTTTAACATGTGCCGGTTGCAACTTTGTTTTAAATGAAGCTCGTCACCATTGTCGGTGAGTATGACTAATAAATCGAATGTCAACTGTTTAAAAACCTTTCTCCCAAACTCCCATGAGCCTCCGACCCCAAACATCCGGATTTGAAAATGGCTGCCGGGAGGGAGAAAACTGGGGTAGGCGACAATTGTTGAAATACTGTCATATTTTGAAAAGTAGCATGAAAACAATTAATACCAGCATAAACTAGAATAATTTCCGGTTCTGTTAGTGTAATTTTTGCCGGTGGATGGGAATGGTCAGCAGGAGAAACCCGCGGTACAAAATCGGGTTTCGCTCGCCGTGGGTGCCATGTTGATTTATGTGTTCCGACAGTGGTCATTCTAATCCATTGAAATCTCGCACAAGCGCAAGCCATCCGCTCCCTTTCTTTGTTTAATCATAAAAATATGTTCGTTATTGAAACTTTTGATGACTTTGGGGTCCATTATTTGGCCGATTTTCAAACTTGATTAATATCAAGAAAGATCACGTGACCACTTGTTGGTAAACAAGACCATGTGCTTTGGACCACGTGCTACTACATAGCCGTTCAACACACACCTACAGTGTAGACTATATGGCATGCATTTTATTCATTTTGTCATCTTTAATACCAGCAGGTCACTTCCCTGTTATGTCTGGCTTTAGCCAGAGTGCAGCCAGCACAGCAGACCAATAGTGTCATGTGTCAACTGATCCACCAGCGGAAGTCTAGTACCCAATTCTGGGAGGACCTCAGGTTTGTACATTGAGTATGAATTGTTGAACACTATTCAGTCTGTTGTCACAAGACTCATCTTTGGCAAGAACTAGGAAGGTTAATAATCACAATTGATAACAAAATAAGTGACTACAATTTTGCTGTTCCAGTTGTCACCAGATTGCATGGTATTTTAACCCTGATTCCCAGATACAAAATGTCAAGTGTATGGAATAACCCCTACTCAGACTAATAATATAATTTCAGACAAGGAATTTGCTCGTCACGTCACCTCGTCACGTCAGAACTGCTCCCAGAGAGCCTGCAGGCATCAATCAGCAGGCTGGCGGCACAGCGTTCCACACTCTTCAAACAGCGGAAGAGGAAGGGTGGCCAGCACAAACTGGAGGTGTTCATGTCAACAGAGTTTGTGCTTCCACAGCGTCTCACTGTCAAGCGCAAAGTCTCCAACACAGCATCGTCTGTTCGGCCTCCTGCTTCCAAGTGTGCAAAATTTGAAGAAACTGTTGAACACCTCAACTACCAGGGTCTACTGTCAGACTTCAACATTGTGAGATCTAGGCTGGATCAAAAGGAAAGGGAGGTGGTGGATCTGTCAAAAAAGAAAGAAAAAAGAAAGAAAGTCCAGAGAAAACTTTCTGCAGTTGTTCCCAGAGTCCAGTACAGAGGTGGTTGATGCCATACTGCCAATCCTGGAAAACCCAGCCAGTGTCGTCAACAAGTACTTGTTGCATACCTGGACAGACGAAGACGGTGTAGACGTATGCTACCAGGGCTTAGTCCAGAAATCCAAGCGCAAAGGGACAGTCCTCACCATATCCTACTGGAAGATGGAAGAAACCATTGATGACTGTGTGGACTTTGATGTTCAGTTCAAACAATTTGTCACAGACATCTTGTTCAAGGAGCTGGAGTTTGTGTGAGATTGCTACAGCAGTGTGTGTGGGGTTACGGACCAACCATCAGTTTGACTTTGGAAACATGAATTTCAGGTGTAGCTTCAGGTTTGCCTATGACCTTGACAAAACCAGGTCAAGGTCATATTAACATAATCTTTGATCTGTTGATTATTGACAGTATATGGACATAGCAATAGACTGTACAATCCTGTATTATACCTGTTATACTGTGTAGTTCTGAAATTGTGCCGTTTGGAGCAAAATAGTGGCATTTTTGCATGCTTGACCTTGAAAAATATAGGTCAAGGTCACTGATAATTAAACCTTGGCAACTAAAAACATTGTACATTAGACTTTAATAACCTAAACATGCTAAATACTTCATAAGGTACATGTAGCTGTGAATATTATGAACAAAGATGTATAGTTTCCAATATTTCGGCAATATCGCTATTGCGTAACTCGGGTTTGACCTTGAGAAATCCAGGTCAAGGTCGTACACAAGGTCAATGATTTTATTACCAAAATGCTCCTTACAAATTTTCGAAAATGCTGATATATGGTTTTACATGGTTGTCTTCATTAATAAATGCAGCAGATTGAACTCTATGTCTATTTTTTTAATTTATTATGTAATCATCCTTGAATTTGGACACAATCAATTACATCACTAATGTATTAGACATAGGTACACTTAACGAGCTATATTCGAGTCTTAAAAGTTGAATAGCTCGGAGACTAATTGAGATTTTAAAAAAATTTCAAAAGTTATGAGTTCATAAGCTCCCATAGACATAAATAATAACTTAAAGCAAGCATTTCCACAACTTTGAAATTTTAGTGGTAGTGCCTACTTTGCTCCTTATCAAGTTTCATCTGAGCCGGCTGGAGGCAACGTGCGGCTTCATGGTCTTGCAGGAACTGCTCTGGGCAAGTCGTTCATGGAGTTTGAGGACACCCACTGAGAAAGAGAAGAGAAGAGTGGAGGGGAGGCGCGCCACCCTCGGGACACGTGGCTGGGGCGAGGTAGCCAGGACGCCATCTGAAACGGGCCTGAATTCCCCTCCCCTTCCCTTCCCTTCCCTTCCCTCCTCCCCTCCCCTCCCAGTTGTATTTTACTTTTTATTTTCTTTATATCGTGGCAAATATTTCTTTGTTATTTTGCTACCCTCTCCCTCCCCTTTGGGATTAGCTCGGGATAATGGGTGGGTCGTTTAATTGTCTTGTCTGTTTTGTCTTGGTGCCTGTATGTCCTTTAATTGCTTGATCTTTGCTGCTGCATATCAGCGGGATTTCTTTTCCTCATGATTTATCTTTTCCTTGGTGTTGTACCGTGTGTTTTTTTTCTTGATTTTGAGTAAAGTATTTGCATTTATTTCCCTGTTTTGAATTTGCATTGCGTTTCTGAATTGGCACACTGTGTGTTGAAGATTGGGGGTGGGGGGGGAGGGGGGGTGTAAAATTGTGTCAGCATTTGGATGGTAGCTTCGCTCGGTCACTTCTGATTGCTCATACGGCGCGACCCGTCCACGGGGAATGTATTTGTCTCCCGGGCACATCGATTAGGATCTCCGGAGCAATAGGCAGTACCCCGAGCCCTTCACACAAGGGCCAGGTCGTAACACATGGAATGTCGGGACAATGACATGGAGCTCAGGAGAAGTGGTGGAAGTATTGGTCAGAAGAAGAGTGGACATATGTTGTGTGCAGGAGACGAGATGGAAGGGAAGTGGTGTGAGAATGGTGAAGGGTAGGCAGGGCCAGAAATACAAGTTTGTGTGGCAAGGGTGCCTGGAGGGTGTGAATGGTGTTGGTGTCTTGTTTTCTGAGGAGTTTGTAGACAGTGTGGTGAGTGTGACTCGAGTGAGTGAAAGGTTGATGATGGTGAAAATGACGATTGGAAAGCTATTGGTGAACGTCATCTCGGGATATGCTTCACAGGTTGGTCGGAGCGATTAAGAGAAGGACAAGTTCTGGTGTGCAATAGAGAAGCTGATGGAAAACGTGAAAGATGAGGAAGTTGTTGTGGAAGGAGGAGACCTAAATGGACATGTGGGAAGGAGTATGGACGGTTTTGAGTGAGTTCATGGGGGTTACGGATATGGTGTGAGGAATGGAGAAGGTGAAAGGATTTTGGAGTTTGCTGATGGAGCTGGTTTGTTGATTTGTAATACTCAGTTCCAGAAAGAGGAAAATAAGTTTGTTACATACACGTCAGGTGGGTCGACGACAACCGTTGACTACCTGATGGTGCGTAGGCGAGATAGGGGGAACCTCCGGGACACAAAGGTGACAGAAACCTCTCCTCAGCGAAAGACACATGAAAGCCTGCTTGGAGTTTGCAAAAAAGCACCTAAAGGACTCTAAGATTGTGAGAAACAAGATTCTGTGGTCTGATGAAACCAAGATTGAACTGTTTGGCTGTCGTCTGGCCACTCTGCCATAAAGCCCAGATCGGTGGAGTGTTGCAGTGATGGTTGTCCTTCTGCAATTTCTCCCATCTCCACACAGGATCGCTGGAGCTCAACCAGAGTGACCATCGGGTTCTTGGTCACCTCTCTTACCAAGGCCCTTCTCCCCCGATTGCTCAGTTTGGCCGGGCGGCCAGCTCTAGGCAGAGTCCTGGTTGTTCTAAACTTCTTCCATTTTAAAGAATTATGGACGCCACTGTGTTGTTGGGAACCTTCAATGCAGCAGAAATTTTTTTGTCGGCTTCCCCAAATCTGTGCCTCGACACAATCCTGTCTCTGAGCTCTGCAGGCATTTCCTTCGACCTCATGGCTTGGTTTTTGCTCTGATATGCATTGTAAGCTGTGAGACCTTATATAGGCAGGTGTGTGCCTTTCCAAATCATGTCCAACAAACACACAACAGGCATTTTAAAAGGCCATTTTCCCTGCAAGAGTGGGGTTTAGCCTTGCGGTCCCCATGACAATCTTCTCCATTTTGCCCTATTTTATGCATCTCTCCTTGTTAACCCCCTTGCCCGCATTTCTTCTTCCACCATCTTTAGCCAAGTCTTTCTCGGTCTTCCCCGTCCTCTACTTCCTTCCACATTCATTTCCATCACTCTTCTCAACCAGTCATGTTCCAAATCATGTCCAATCAATTGAATTTACCACAGGTAGACTCCAATCAAGGTGTAGAAACATCTCAAAAATGATCAAGAGAAATGGGAGGCACCTGAGCTAAATTTCAAGTGTCATAGCAAAGGGTCTGAATACTTATGTAAATGTGATATTTCAGTTTTTTCTTTTTAATAAATTTGCAAAACTTTCTAAAATCCTGTTTTCTCTTTGTCATTATGGGGTATCGAGTGTAGATTGATGAGGGAAAAAATGAATTTAAACGATTTCAGCATAAGGCTGCAACATAACAAAATGTGGAAAAAGTGAATGGGTCTGAATATTTTCTGAATGCACTGTATATATACTAGCATTGGCAGCAGGAAGATACAAGTGGCGGCATGATCAGGTGCTGGCAGTGGTAGTGCAGATGGTGCAACAAGAGGTGCTGAGATCGAGAGAGAGAGAAGAGTGGAGAAGGAGACCGATGGGGAAAGGTGATGTTTGTCAAAAATTCATGCAAAAAATGTAAATTTGTCAAATATTCATGCCAAACAGGAAATCAGAGCTGTCTCCCTTGACATATCACGTGCCTTCAATACGGTCTGGCACCCCGCTCTGTTCACCAAACTCTCCTCCTGTGATATCCATGGAAATCTCCACGCATGGATTGCGGACTTCCTCTCTGGTCGCAGCCAACGTGTGGCCCTGAATGGATTTCTCTCATCTCCCCTTCCTGTTCAGGCTGGAGTTCCCCAAGGCAGTGTTCTGGGCCCTGTGCTTTTTCTTGTTTTTATCAATGATCTCTCCGACTCTCTGGAAACTCCTCTCTATCTCTTTGCTGATGACTCCACTCTCTGCCGCTCCATACCTCATCCCTCAGATCGGCATTCTGCAGGCTCCCAACTCTCTGCAGATCTGGACAAAATCACAGACTGGTCAAACAAGTGGAACATGTCTTTCAATTCTGACAAATCTCACATTCTTGCTATGTCTCTCCGAAAAGACCGACTGGAAACCCTCCTGTCTACTTTCTCAATAATCCTCTCCAAGAAGTTCTGTCACTCAAGATTTTGGGTCTCACTATCTGCCATGATCTTTCCTGGGAAAACCACATCTCCAAGCTGGCCTCCAAAGCCAGTCGCCGACTGGGCATCCTCCATCGTGCGAAGTCCTTCCTTGGCACACCTGAGCTCCTCACCACATACAAGGCTTTCATCCACAGCTCAATGGAATACTGTTCTCCCCTCTGGGCTGGTGCTCCTGCCTCACACCGAGCTCGGCTTCACGCTGTTGAAACCAAAGCTTTCAGAATCGTTGGAATCTCCCGCGATGAAGCTACCTCCGAGGGCCTTTCACGCACCCACCGCAGGCGGATTGGTGGTCTTTTTGTCTTCTACCGACTCCACTCTGGCCTAGCCCCCCAGCCCTGTCTGTGCTCTGTCCCCCAAATATTCCTACAGGTCGCACAAGATCTGCCAGCAACCCTCTTCTGGTGAAACTGCCAAAATAAAGACTCTCTGCTCACCTTCACCCTTCCATTCCTCTTTTTTCCCGTCTCTGGAACAAACTCCCATGCTTTCTTCAATCCAACTCCTCCCTCCAGGTCTTCAAAACAGCTGTTCACCACCATCTTGTATTCCCCCATCCAAAATCTTTGTCTTTTCTACCCCGTTAATTCACCCCAGATCCACTTGTTTGAAATACCGACTTCTTTCCTGCAAGTCCTAGCAGTGTCCATGTGTTTTATACCTCTTCACCCGCCCCCCCTTCCCATGCCTCCTCCCCCCAAGCCCTGTCCCTCCCACAGATCTCCCGATGTCCCTGCTCTCAAATGTTTTTTTTTTTTTTTTTTTTTTTGTATACAAGATCGAGGCTCGTGAAAGAGCAAACATTAATCACACAAAAAGACAAACCGACACACAAAAAACAAGGGGAGCGGCAGACAAGATGGGGAGAGAGGGGGGAGGACACAAAAGAGAGGGGGAAGAAGGGGAAGGACACAAACACAACATTTGAGAGCAGGGACATCGGGAGGACTTGGGGGGAGGTGGGAGAGGATTAAAACATATGAACACTGCAAGGACTCTGGGGTGAATTACCGGGGGTAGAAAAGATCAAGGTTTTCGATGGGGGAAGATAAGAGATGGTGGTGAACAGCTGTTTTAAAGACCTGGAGGGAGGAGTGGGATTGAAGGGAGTGGGGGAGTTTGTTCCAGAGGCGGGAGAAAAGGGGAATGAAAGAGTGAAGGTGAGCAGAGAGCCTAGACTTTGGCAGTTTAACCATAAGAGGGTTGCAGGCAGATCTTGTGCGACCTGAAGGAATATTGGGGGGACAGAGCACAGAGAGAGCTGGGGGAGCAAGGCCGGAGAGGAATCGGTAGAAGACAGAACGACCACCAACCTGCCTGCGGTGAGTGAGTGAAAGGCCCTCGGCGTTGACCACATCGCAGGAGATTCCAATGATTCTGAAAGCTTTGGCCTCAACAGCGTGAAGCCGAGCAAGGTGTGAGGCAGGAGCACCAGCCCAGAGGGGGGAACAGTATTCCATTGAGCTGCGGATGAAAGCCTTGTATGTGGTGAGGAGCTCAGGTGTGCCAAGGAAGGACTTCGCACGACGGAGGATGCCCAGTCGGCGACTGGCTTTGGAGGCCAGCTTGGAAATGTGGTTTTCCCAAGAAAGATCATGGCAGATAGTGAGACCCAAAAGCTTGAGCGACAGAACTTCTTGGAGAGGATTGTTGAGAAAGTAGATGGGAGGGTTGTCCAGTCGGTCCTTTCGGAGAGACATTGTAAAAGTGTGAGATTTGTCAGGATTGAAAGACATGTTCCACTTGTTTGACCAGTCTGTGATTTTGTCCAGGTCTGCAGAGAGTGAGGAGGCTGCAGACTGCCGATCTGAGGGATGAGGAATGGAGCGACAGAGAGTAGAGTCGTCAGCAAAGAGATAGGATTTTCAAGAGAGTCAGAGAGATCATTGATGAAGACCAGAAAAAGCACAGGGCCCAGAACACTACCTTGGGGAACTCCAGCCTGAACAGGAAGAGGAGATGAGAGAAACCCATTCAGGGCCACACGTTGACTACGACCAGAGAGGAAGTCCGCCAGCCATTTTACTTGTGTGCTTCCCTCTCTCTCCCCATCTTGTCTCCCGCTCCTTTTATCATACGTTTTATGTGTCCGTATTTTTTTTGTGATTATTGTTTGCTATCTTACATGAGCCTCGATCTTGTATAATAAAAAAGAAAAGCAAAAAAAAGGGCCAAGTGGTAAGAGCTGGAAAGAGGAGGAGGTGGAAAGCAAGAGGGCTGTTGGATGCTTGTGATTGGCAGGTGGTGGCAGACCTAAAGCCACAATTGGTATTCCCATAGGAGATCTGTGTAACAAGGTTGCGGCCTGACATTGTCATTTGGTCAGGTGCAACAAGACAGGTCATCTTAGGGGAATTGTCTGTACCTTGGGAAGAGAACAGTGTGGAGGTGCACGAGAGGAAGAGAGCATAGTACAGTGAGCTGGTGGCAGAGTGTCAGTTGGTGAGTTTCTTGTCAGGCATTTGAGGTTGGGTGTAGAGGGTATTTTGGCAATTCCTTTTCTGCATTTCTTGCTCGGCTTGGAGTGTGTGGGACAGAAAGAAGGAGGATGTGTGACAACGTGGCCCAGGTTGCCTTGAAAGGCTCACTTTGAATATGGAGGAAGTTTATGGAGGCACCTCGAACGGTGTAGGTTGAGGTTGTGGGTGGTGGTTCATTTCAGCCTAAAGGGGTGGTGAATGAGCACGGAATAGAAATCAAGATGTGTGAATGGTGTGTGTGCTTGTGTGTTGCAGGAATGGCATGTTGTTTGTGTGTGTGTTGCACGAGTGGGTGTGGTTTTGCTTGAATGTGCTTTAATGGTTTTGCTTTAAAACAAGCTGTTCACCACCATCTCTTATCTTCCCCCATCCAAAATCTTGATCTTTTCTACCCCCACTAATTCACCCCAGATCCACCTTGTTTGAAATTCCAACTTCTTTCCTGGAAGTCCTGGCAGTGTCCATATGTTTTATACCTCTCCCACCCCCCCTTCCCATGCCTCCCCCCCCAAAGCCCTCTTTCTCCCACAGATCTCTCGATGTCTCCATGTCTCTCGGTCCCTGCTCTCAAATGTTGTTTGTGTCCTTCCCCCTCGCTCCTCATCTTGTCTACCGCTCCCGATGTTATTTGTTTTATGTGTCGGTTTGTCTTTCTGTGTGATTAATGTTCGCTCTTTCACGAGCCTCGATCTTGTATACAAAAAAAAAAAAAAAGGGTTTTGTTTGAGTGGTGCATGATGTAAGGGTAGGTTTTTTTTTTGTTTTTTTTGTGTGTGAGTGTGGATGAGGGGCTGGGGATTCAGGGAGTGGAGGCGGTTTTGTTGTTGTATTCTGTGTTCTCACTGGCTGGGGGTGGGGGTATGTATGCATCCGGGTGTAGCTGCTGCATGTGGAGGCGTATGTGCCCCTGCTGGCCCACCTTCGCTATCCATATCGAGGTTGAAGGGCCGAGACGGGAGGATGCTGAGGACCTCGATTGAGGACCCAGTCAGTGAGGCACACTTGTGACCAGGTGTGTTTTGAAATTATATATATTTATCTTTATTAATTTATTTATAATTAGGCCTATTTCAAAGACGTGTAAGGGACATGAAGAGTTGTAGTTCCATATTTTTTAGCCTGGGGCTTTATTGTGTTGGACATGTGTACATTAGATCATATTGCCATTAAAAAATTAATTCCTTGAAAACTATTGGCAGAAAATGTGTACTCACCTTTGCTATGGATTTTCATAAAAGTACGAGAGAGAGGGGCAAATTGAGCCATGGGGTAAGTTGAGCCACGGGGGGGGGGGGGGGGGGGTAATTTGAGCCATGGAGGTAAGTTGAGCCATGGGGGGTAAGTTGAGCCATGGGGGGGGGGGCAAGTTGAGCCATGGGGGCAAGTTGAGCCACATGGTAAGTTGAGCCACCCGTTACGAATTTTCTTCACTGCATGTTTCTCCTTCGTCTAAAACTGCTTTTTCCTTATATCAACAAGCAAAGTATGTGACTTGTTGAATAGATGGTGCCACGTTTCAGCTCCCTCCATCCTGGCACTTCCAGTCGGGGATACGGATCAACTCTCCCCTACGCCATCCCAAAATATTGAGTTTCCATCCTAAAAAGGCTGCAAGGTGTCCGACTCCGTTTTGATTTTTATCAGGTAGTGTTGACATGTGAAAACTAGAACGGCATTCGGTAAAGAGCATACCTGTTGCCAGGCTCAACAGTTTACGTTTTATATCCCATTGATAGGCCGGATCTGGATTCGCACCGAAACCAAAATGAAATCGACTTGTTTTTGTCACCTAACCAACGAATCCACCTAGTTTTGTCATAATTTATGTCATAATCTCTCCACTTTACCTAAATTCATTTTCTTTTAACCTCACTCAACATGTCAACTTTCCCACCCATAACCTTGTCTGCTCCACTGGATTAATTTTGCACCATATCTCTGGCTCCGACCTCACCCTCTCTGACCACTTAGCCATCACTATGACCATCAACATTCCCACCCCAGCACTAAGGCAAAAACGCATAATCAACTTTCGTAAACTAAACTCTCTTTCACCTACCTCATTCTCATCTTCCCTCTCCGAAAAAATGTCCACCTCTCCCTTCGTTGATTTGCACAGCCCCTCTGACCTCACTGACTACTACAACCACACTCTCTCCTCCTGCCTTGACCAGCTTGCGCCTATAAAAACCAAAACAGTTTCCTTCACCCATTCTGCTCCCTGGTTTACCCCTGAACTCCGCCTGATGAAAACCCGTGCCCGCCAACTTGAAAGACTCCGTAATAAAACAGGTCTCACAATCCACTCCCAAGCCTACAAAGACCACCTGCAGCATTACAAAGATGCCCTTTCCTGTGCCTGCTCCACCTCCTACTCTCAAATAATCCACTCTGGCTCCGGAAACCCAAAAGCACTCTTCTCCACAATAAACAAACTCCGCAGCCCCCTGGATACCACCACCCAGTCATTCACAGTCGACAACTGCATTTCTTTCCTTTCATTCTTCCAAAGCAAGATAGACAACATCTACAGCAGCTTAACCACCACCGCACCTGTACCCCCTCTAACCATCTGCCCCCCCTTATCCTGCCAACTCCTATCTCAGTTTTCCCCAGTCTCCCTACTGACCTCTCTGAACTCCTCACAGGAATGAAAACTGCCAGCTGCACTCTGGACCCCATCCCCTCCAGCTTTGTTAAGGCTTGCCTTCCTGCTCTCTCTCCACATATCACTGCAACGACAAACTCCTCCCTGTCTACTGGCATCGTCCCACCATCCCTCAAAATCGCTGCTGTCACCCCTATTCTCAAAAAACCTGGACTAAACCCTGACACCCTAAACAACTTCAGACCCATCTCCAACCTACCCTTTCTGTCAAAAGTTTTGGAACACGCTGTAGCCACTCGACTCAAACATCACCTCTCTGCCAATAACCTGTATGAAACATTCCAATCCGGATTCCGCCTCAACCACAGTATGGAAACTGCACTCCTCAAAATCACCAACGATCTTCTTCTCTCCTCCGACGCCAGTAACCTCAACATTCTCATCCTTCACGACCTCAGCACTGCCTTTGACACCATCAATCACATCATCCTCCTTACCCGACTTGAAACCACCTTTAACATCACTGGCACTGCCCTTTCTTGGATCAAATCATACCTCTCCGACAGGCACCAGTTCATCTCAATCAATAACGGCAAATCCCCCACCGCTCCCCTCCCCCAAGGTGTCCCCCAAGGTTCAGTTCTCGGTCCCCTCCTCTTCATCCTGTACCTGTTCCCCCTTGGTCACTTAATCCGTCGTCATGGTCTCCAATTCCACTGCTTTGCCGATGACATCCAGCTTTTCATTTCCGCCAAGTCAATTTCCACTGTCACCCACTCTATCCTGACAAACTGCATCACTGAAATAAAATCCTGGAATAAATAAATTTAAAAAGATGAACATCACGATTGGGAAACACACATTTAATGTGCTATTAAAGATTAATTTGACAACTCGCATCCATGTCACCCTCCACCATGGTTACCGTATATCAGAACAAGCTGATTTGTCACACGGTTGCGGATTGTTTAACCCCAATATGGGGCCGCCTAAAAATTATGTAATGCTATTTTTTAAATATAATCTGACACCACCACCCCATTGTAATTGCCCATAACACAAAACCAGACACCCCCTCAGATATTACGTACCGGTAACACTTAAAGAAACCCCTCTCCCCCATTCCAATCAACACTTGACCCAACAACTATCGGGGATGCCTCTTCACAGTGGTTGTACCGCCCAAAGCAAGTTGGTGGCCAAATCTTCCCCATTCTTCCCTGCTACCCAGATTCATCAGGGCAGCGTGGTCAGTCAGATAGCTGGTTGGTCCCCATGGACCGGCCCTTTCCCTCTTGTCTCTTCTCTCTCCCCCTCCCCCTCCCCCTTCCCCTCCCTCTCCTCTCCTCTCCTCTCCCCTCTCTCTCTCTCACTCTATCATGGCCCTGACTTTGTGAATGCAGGGGAACACCATCCTGGATGTGGGAGATCTCTGGGTCACTCATGGGAGATCGATCGGCTGTCTCCGTGCCACGGGCTTGTTCGAGAGAACTGTTCGGGGCTATACAACAAACAACAAATTTTGGGTCTCACTATCTGCCATGATCTTTCCTGGGAAAACCACATTTCAAATCTGGCCTCCAAAGCCAGTCGCCGATTGGGCATCTGCCGTCGTGCGAAGTCCTTCCTTGGCACACCTGAGCTCCTCACCACATACAAGGCTTTCATCCGCAGCTCAATGGAATACTGCTCTCCCCTCTGGGCTGGTGCTCCTGCCTCACACCTAGCTCGTCTTCACGCTGTTGAAACCAAAGCATTCAGAATCATTGGAATCTCCCGCGATGAAGCTAACTCCAAGGGCCTCTCACTCACTCACCGCAGGCAGGTTGGTGGTCTTTCCGTCTTCTACCGACTCCTCTCTGGCCTTGCCCCCCCAGCTCTCTCTGGGCTCTGTCCCGCAAATATTCCTACAGGTCGCACAAGATCTGCCTGCAACCCTCTTATGGTTAAACTGCCAAAATCAAGACTCTCTGCTCACCTTCACTCCTTCATTCCTCTTTTCTCCCGCCTCTGGAACAAACTCCCTCACTCTTCAATCCCACTCCACCCTCCAGGTCTTTAAAACAGCTGCTCACCACCATCTCTTATCTTCCCCCATCCAAAACCTTGATCTTTTCTACCCCCGCTAATTTCACCCCAATTCCACTTTTTTGAAATACCAACTTCTGTCCTGGAAATCCTTTGTGTCCTTGTGTTTTATACTTCTCCCCCCCCCCCCCCTTCCCACGCCTCCTCCCCCCAAGCCCTCTCCCTCCCACACATCTCCCTGCTCTCAAATGTTGTGTGCTCTCAAGTGTTTGTGTGCTTCCCCTTCTCTCCCCATCTTGTCTTCCGCTCCCTCTTTTTATATATTTTGTTTGTCTGGTTGATTTGTTTGTGAAGTAAATGTCAGCTCTTTCACGAGCCTCGATTCAGTATACAAAAAAAAAAACAAAAAAAAAAAAACACGACAACAACAACACCTTGACCCAAGCAAAGCCAATGGAAATGTGACGCAACAAGCCTGGGCAGTGTATAATCAGCAGAGGCCTACGGGCCTGATGTCTTAAGCCCACCAGCAAATCAAGATGACAGCCATATTCTTTTGGCTGGGTGCCATGGTGGGAGGAGTCAAGCCAGAAAATGTGGGTGGGGTGCAGCAGCTTTCCGACCAATGGGTGCAAATTTCAAAAATCGACCCCCCCATCAAGAACCACATCAACAACAACCACGTTGAGCTCTTGTAGACCTGCCGTATAAAGAGTTCCCATAATGTACACTACAGAATGGGCGACAGTGATTCGGATTCTCAGCTTTTAATGCTTTAAAAATTTTTTGGGAAGATACATTAGAAATTTCATCATTGGGATCATTCTGTCAACAGCAATCCTTTACCGACTGATAGGGGAGGGGTCTGATAGGGATAAAAAGTCATATCTACACTGACGGGGTCGTGGTAAACTTTCGTGGACCTCATATAAATGCATAGAAGTGAAAAAAAACATTCTGTTACAATTTGTTTGAGGTTAAGCCCCAAAATGGAGTAGACACACCAGACTATTACTCGTCAATAACAACAACTTTTAACAGTTTAAAATTACAACAAAAAAAAAGACTATAATCCTACGAAACGACGAAGCATTATTAGTTTTCTTTTTACTTTGGACTTACTTTTAATTGCATAAAACATGCAAAAAGGAAAAAAGACGAGTTTATGTAATAGGTTATTAAGCGGACAATTGTTCGGTAATGGGTGCAGCCGGTGGCAATTGTTTTTTTTTTTATGGTTTAGGTTTTTTTTTATGCACAGATGTTTTAAAAATACAATATTGAATTTAGCATCGCAGGTAAAATATGTCGTTTTTGTAATTTTTCTATTTTATATATAAAAAAAACAACAAGACCGGTAATTCCGTGCTGCTCTTGGCAACCGTAGTTTCTAGGCAACAGCTCTTCGGCCCTCGTGTGGCGTGGGCGGCAATCGAGGAGGACAACCCTTCAGATTTGTATTGTTATCTCCATAAATATTTTCCTCGAGATATTAGCCTAATTTACAACGCGGAGCATAATAGACCGGTGTGTGTCAACATTGGCAAATCCCAATGTTCATTTCGCTTGTGGAGTTTGATATTTTGCCCTACAAGCCCATATAGCGCAGAATCCGATTTTTTCCCACCAATAAATTATTGTGCTTTTTTGTAATTATAATACAAAATAATGTATTATAAAAATGATAACTATTATTTAAAATTCTAATTTGCCACGTGCTTTTCGTAGGTCTTTTGGGGGTCCAATTGCTGTTCAATCTGTTCAAAACTCTACAAGCTTCAAAGTCTTCTTTACCTGAGCATCAGAAGTGTTTTTTGTCACATTTGCAGATCTTCTTAAGTGGTCATTGACCTGCAATTTTAATATGACTGACACTTGTGATTATCATTCTTTGGAAACTTATGTCTCTGGTTTTGTCATGATAGAACTTTGGGATCGATCTTGTTCTTCATCTACGTCAATGTCCTCTCCTCCACTTTAGCCAAAGAAGGGTCGTTCCTCACCCATCGGTCAGGCAGGCTCAGGCTGTATCCATCTCCACCGATTTTGAGAAAATGAGCAACTGATCATCCACCTGCGACGTCTTTTGATGTTGAAAAGTTCCACACTCTCACTCTGTCTCTCCATGAGGGCTCCCTAATCCTCCAATTTATTTCTGTGGTCATCCTGAGGGAGAGGTACAGGCTATGGAGCTGCTGAGACTCACCACCAGCAATAACCTGTATTTGGACAGCTACCAGGGACGCCTTAGTGGTGGTTGTACCCCCCTACGCAAGTCAAATCTTCCCCATTCTTCCCTGCTGCCCGGATTCCTCAAGGCAGTGTGGTCATGGTCAGAGTGCCGATTGGTCCCCATGGACCGGCCCTTTCTCTCTTCTCTCTCTCTCTAACTCTGTCGTGGCCCTGACTTCATGAATGCAGGTGGACACCATCCTAGATGTGGGGGATCTCTGAGTCGCTCCTGCGAGATCGATCAGCTGTCTCCGTGTCACGGGCTTGTTCGAGAGAACTGTCTGGGGCTATACAACAACAACAACAACATCAACCACCTGCATTTTGTGAACTTCATATCTGCCAACTGGCCTTCAAAGCAAGACACCACCTTGGATGTATCGTTCCTCGGCTGAAATGTGGTATAAGGTCTTCATCCAACGTACCATGCCTGGTGTTGGCTTAACGCTTAATGTGGCTGGCTTAAGAACTTTGAGTCTTGAGTTTGAGCCCCTATCATGTTGTTGAGTTAACACCAGATGGGTTGACTCAGCCTGTCATCCTTCCGAGGTTGGCAAAATGAGCACAAGCTGACTAGTAATTGAGGCATTGAATCAGCGGCACAGCTGTGCCCCCAGAAAATGATGCAACCAAGCAGCCACAGGCTGCACAGGAACCACCAATATGAATTAGAAAAAGAACCTGCAGTTTAGCAGTTGTTTGGTTATGAATTTGTCTTGATCGCAGAGAGGAGTGAGATAATATTCTTACTCTGCGTGTCTGGCAGTGAAACAAAATTGAAAATCATTCCAAACACGAAACTTGCTGTTTTTAAGGAAGTCATAAAGGATACAAACAACAGGCACGAATAAGTAATTTAACATGTTAGAAAAGGTGGTGTAAAAGCCACTGCGTCAACAGTGGTAAATTTCCGGAATTCGTTTTTTTTAATACGAGCTTTACAGTCTTTATTTGATCTCAATTTAATTATATATACCTGATTAATATAGAGCACAAATCACCTTCTTATTGCTTCAAAAAATCTCCAGTTTTGCAGTATGTACTTGGACATGTTATACAAGGTGGTGTACAAGACACTGCATCAACAGCGCTAAACTTCCACAATTTTTTATTCGACCATTAAAATTATTATTTTATTTTATTTGCATTATGCAATTGAACAATGCATGGGGTAAGGTGTTTGATGAACTCTCCAGTATATCCTGTATTTACCTCCACCACCAAAGGTGGATGGAGGTTATGTTTTCACTCCTATTTGTTTGTTTGTCTGTGAGCAGAGCGTTTCGTAAAGTTCTTGGACTATTCGGACTTTTTCAAAAATATATTTCAAAACAATTCAAAACGTTATTGACGGATATTGAAAATCATTCCATACAGGAAACCTACCGTTTAAAGGACGTCATAATGGATACATAAGACAAGCACGTAGAACTAATGTGACGTGTGAGATAAGGTGGTGTAATAGCTGCTGGTAAAATGGCGGTAAAACCCAGAATTTATTTATTTATATGCCTTCAAACCTCTTTATACCTATATTTAAATTGAATTATATACTTGAGGACAGTATAAAACAAATCGCCTTCATCATACTTTTAAGAACCATGAAATATATCAATACTAGCAGAAGTACCCGGCGTTGCCGGGCGGGGGAGGGGGGGGGGGAGAATGAAGGGAGGGGGGAAGGGGAGCAGCCAGAAGTGGCAGCTCTTTTACGGAGAATTTATATCTTAAAGGGAGGGGGGAAATGGGAGGGGGGAAGGGGAGGTGGATGGAGGGGGGAGAGGGGAAGGAGGGGGGAAGGGTGGAGAGGGGGGGATGAGGAGGAGGGGAAGGGAAGGGGGGAGGCAGGAGAGGAAGGAGAGTAGCTCATGTTTCTGAGTGAATGTGGCTCACGTTTCTGAGTTAAGTGTGATGCCGATCGAAGAAGAAGAAGAAGAAGCCATACGACCAAATTCGTACACTTCTCGAATTGTTCGATTTATTTGTATTCAAATGTCTGGTAATTAATTTGTATTTATTTATACGAATGTGTTTGATGTTTGATGTTTTGACGAAAGTTTGATGAAGATCCGTTCAGCCATCTCTGAATAAAACGCGGACACATTAACAGACAACTCGCATATATATATATATATATATATATATATATATATATATATATATATATATCTCTATATAATGTTGCGAATATGGAATTTGGCCTCCATATCCGCTTGTAAATATTCCCCTATTTCCCCAATACTCCCCAACTATCCCCAATCCCCCATTCCCTAGTCCCATTGCCTGTAAATAACACTCTGTAGAACCGACCTTCCCCTTTTTCCCCCATTAAATGTCGTGCCCAGGTCCACCGCATCTCACGTAGACAACTTTCGGACATCTTGCTAGTTATTCTTAGTCTATGTCAGTTAAGGACTCGTTTCCATTAATTCTGACTCTTCGTTGCACCAGAATGTGATTATATGGCACCAGTAGTGAGTTTAGGACCTTCCCATACCTCCTCCCATCTTCTTCCCCAAACAACAACAACAACAACAACAACAGAGGGGCGCGGCGCGGGGGGAGTGTGCGTCCTCACACCGGTTCGGTTAGCCGCCATGACCATGCGCTCCACGGGGTTACCACGAAGGGGCTCCTTGTCAGCCCCTCGTCAAGGGCGGAGCCGGTAACCCCCCCGCACGCACCCAATGAGAAGCGACATGCCGATTCCATCTGGGGCGGAGCTAACGAGCCGAGGGCGTGTCACTCCCCGCCGGATATACGCGGCGACTTACCGGATGTGAGGTCAGATGCGCCTGAACTACGGAGAGCAGAGGAAGCCACCGCCACCCCCAGCGCGACGATACCTCCCCGCATCTTTGGACCGGACCGAACCGGGTCGATTCTGCCCTGAGCCCAGGTGCACCTGGAGCCATCGATACCCGCCTTTCCTTGCCATCAATCCCCGTGTGAGTCAGCCTTGTCCCGTTTATCTGTCGTCTGTTGGGGTTAATATAAGTGTGTCTAAGTGCCTGTCTTTCTATGATGTCCCTCTTGTAGTTGTAATCTAACCTTCCGCCCTAATATAACCTCCTCCGGAGGTCTTGAGAACTGAACCCTTGGTGTCGTGTCATTTGAATCCCAGCCGTAGTGTCCTTTTCCTCAATTGATCTAGCGTAGCGCGACTCGGCAACGTTCGAGTATAATCGGGTAACTTGTGCAGACGTGGTCATACCAAACCGCTCGGTAAACTAACATCCACCACCGCGTCTGTAACAATTGGTGTCGAGGAGTGGAATTCGGACCCGGGACTAAATTTATTAGGCCCAAATTTGTAGTAGAATCGATTCGGAGCGCGTTTCCCACGCGAAATTATAACGGCGAAATTTGATTTTGTTATACGGAAATAAAAACCCGAATTTTGAAAGTCGCGCTATGGCAGACCAAGTCGGCTGGGGTCCGGTAGTGGAGAGTGAGGCAGGGTCGGTCCAGGACCAAATTGAGGGACGTGAGGAGAGCGAAGCAGCGAGGGTAGCAAACGCACAAAATGGCGCCTCGCTGGTCACCGCGCCCGCGACCGTGGCAGCGCCCCTGGTGGATTCGAACCTTTTCCTCCTGCAAATGAGGGCCTTTATGGAACAAATGGGTGAGCGATTGGAGGGCCAAATGGGGGTAATGGGGAACCGGATGGATGCTCAGAGTGAGCAAATGAGGGTTGATAGTGAGCGATTAGAGGGCCAAATGGGGGTAATGAGGGACGAAGTGAGGGGTACCGGTGAGGGGTTAGGCAACGGGATAAAAGAGGTGAGAAATGGGTTAATGGGGGTAGAAAACAGAATGGCCGCTCAAGAGAATCAAATGGAAGGGATGCAAAAGGGGTTAGAGGGGGTAGAAAATAGAATGGCTGCCCAGGAGAATCAGATAGAGAGAGTTAAAAATGGGTTAGAGGGGTTAGAAAACAGGATGGAAGGCAAATTGAGGGACATGAGGGACCAAGCGGAAAGGGAAGTTAACCAAATGGGGCAGCAGATAGAGGGGGTCAGAATGGGGGTAGAAACCAAACTGGATGCTCACAGGGAGGAAATGGAGCAGATGAGGGTGGCATCTGGGCAGGAGATGCAAGTGATGGGAGAGGAGATCAGAAGAGGAGTGAGTGAGGAGATCGGAGGAGTGCGCGAGGAGGTGAGGCACTGTAAGGAGCGCATGGAGAAGGAGGTGAGAAAGGGGACTGTAAAATTGCAAAGTGGTATAGAGTTGACGCTGGGAGTAGAACAACTGACAGTGGGACAAAAGGAGTTGGGGGACCAGGTAAAGAAGAACACAGCGGTAATAGAGGGTTTAAAATCGACACAGAAGGAGATGAAAAAGGACGTAGGGGTAATTAAAAAACAGTGTCAGACGGTACATGAGGACCTGACGAGGAAAATGGACAAGGTGGTAGAGGTGATGGAGGTTAAAGAGCGGGAGGTGCGGGAGCACATAGAAAAAAATAAAGTGGAGTTAGAGGAAGAACTTAAAGGGGCGCACGAAGAGATGAAGGAGATGAAGCAAAAATTAGAAGAAGTGGAAGAAGGGGTGAGCGAAATTAAGAAGCGACGGAGAGAGGATAAGAAAGAGATAAAGGAGGAAGTAAAAGAATTGGTCCAAAGTCTGTGTTCGGATCGTGATGATGTGCTCATTAACCGGATGAGGGATTTGCAGGTGATGGAGGAGAAGCGAAGAGAAAGAGGACCCGGTGTAAGTGGTGACCAATATGGTCGTGCGTATGATGCGCCAGGTGATTTAATAAGCTTGGGGGTCGAGATAGACCCGGATGTTCGTGAGAGGCCACGAGTGAGGTGTATGGCTGGTCCGGAGGGTATGGAACGAGAGGTGCGAGGTGTGGGTGAGCAAGGTTGTGGTGGTATGGAATGGGTAGCGGGTTGCAGAGGTGTGACCCATGCATCGACACCAACAGGGGTAGTTGTTGGAGGGACCGGGGAGGCACGAGAGCCCCTTGGGGGTAATGTACTGTGGGGGCCCGGCCGGTTCGGCCCCGCGCTGACCCCGCAAGGGGCGACGCACGGGGTCCGGCCGGCGGGCAACGACTCGCATACGAGGTGGTCCCACAAGGTCCCACTCGCGCCGTATGACGGCAAGAGTGATCTACGCGCGTACCTGGCGCAGTTCGACTGTGTGTGTAAGGGTAACGGTTGGGGTGAGGACGAAGGTGGAGTACACCTGGTGGCCGCATTGCACGGCGCGGCGGCGGAGGTGCTGACGGCATTACCAGCGGGTGCTCTCACCCTGCCAGCCCTCCGCGACGCCCTAATTAATCGATTTGGCATAGAACAGCAGAGCGAGCTTGTTAAAGCTCAGCTCGCGCTGCGAAAGCGCAAGCCCCAGGAAGCCATCGGGGAACTTGCCCACGACATTCGCCGCGCAGTGGGGATCGCACATGCTAGCATGGCAGCGGATTCCCAGGAAAGCCTGGCGCTGGACCATTTTATCCAGGCCCTCCCGGATATTGAGCTCCGGCAACAGCTCGCCATGTGGCGCCCGCAGACTCTGAGCCAGGCGGCTGATGCTGCGGCCCGTTGGGAAGCAGCGAGGCCCCTGGCCCGGGGGGGCGAGCGTCTCGCAATGGCGGTCCGCCAGGTGGAACCCCCGATGGAGGGCGGACCCCTTAGGGGGCCCGCCCCCGACGTGGGTCCTGACCTGGCGGGCATGGTCCGGAGGCTGGTGGACCAGCGCCTGGCGGGACCTGGACCATGGCAGGCGGCCCCGGAGGTGGCCCGCGGTGGACCACGAGCGGGTAATCCAATTCGGACCTACAGGGGGGGAAATTTGGAATTCCGGAGGCAAGCACCTTATCAGGTGAGGTGCTATACCTGCAACCGTCTGGGTCACCTGGCGCGGCACTGTCGAGCCGCGCGCCGGGATGATCCCTGGCAGTTGAGGTCCTCAACTCCGCCCAGGGGGGAGCGGGTTAGCCGACCCCAGACACCCCCCCGCCAGACCCCGGGAAACTAGAAGGTGTCGGGCACGTAGGGCGGTGTTCGGCAGCAGAGGATGGAGGAGAGCCCTCATTGACGCGACAGGTCATTTATTGTGGCCAAATTGGAACCGGTAGCCTGACAATTAGATGCAAAATTGCCGGCGTGGGGGTAGACGCCGTAGTGGACACAGGAGCTAGCGCCACTATCATCAGCCCTGTGGTCCTTGATTCGAGCGCAGGTGGCTGGGATAAGATCCAGCGCCTGCAAAATTATAGTTTGCAGCTTGCTACCGGGGTAACGGCCCCGATCATAGGGCGTGGTTCTGTGACCCTCAAGTTAGGGTCGGTAAGGAGGGAGATAGATGTTTGGGTGGCGGAGGTGTGCGACCCATGTTTAATAGGGTTGGACCTGTTGACTGCCAGCGGCTGTAAAATCGACTTGTGCCGGGGGATCCTGCAGGTGGGAGTAGAAGAGCTGCCGTTAGGGGGAGTGAGCACGGCCGAGAGAGCGGAGCTGGAGGCTTCCGAGGCCGTGACCATCCCCCCAAGGGCCGAGGCGATAGTGCCGGCCCGGTGGGCAGCTCGCCCAACATGGCAGGAGTCCTGCGGCCTGGTCGAACCGGTGGCAGCGCAGTCCATACCGGGTTTAATCGTGGGCCGCACCCTTGTAAAAACGGACGGACCGGTAGTGGCCGTCCGAGTAATAAATATGAGTACAGAACCACGCACTATAGTAAGGGGCACGAGGGTAGCTGGCTGCACCCCAGTTGAGGAAGTCGCGACAGTGAGGGGCGAGAACGTCCAGCCGAGCCGACCCCGGGGGGAGCCTTCAATAACAAGAAGGAATTGGCCCGATCCCATTTGCGAGATGGTAAATCGTAGTAGCGTAGAGTTGGGAGGTACCCAGAGGGAGGCCTTGCACAAACTGGTTGGGTCCCATTTGGACCTCTTCTCCCTGTCCACCGAGGATATTGGACGTACGGGCCTGGTGAAACATCAGATCCACACCGGTGAGGCCCGGCCTATTCGTCAGGCCGCCCGACGGCTCCCTTGGAGCAAGAGGGCGGAAGCTGACGAGCAGGTTGAAAAAATGCTCGACGCAGGTGTGATCGAGCCCTCGGGAAGTCCTTGGATGTCACCTGTTGTGCTGGTCAAAAAGAAGGATGGGACCACGCGGTTCTGCGTGGACTATCGCCAGCTAAACAACGTGACACTCAAGGACTCATATCCCCTGCCAAGGATTGATGACACCCTCGATGCCGTTGCGGGCTCAAATTGGTTCACAACTTTGGACCTCAAGAGTGGGTATTGGCAGGTGGAGATGGATAGGGCAGGGAAGGAGAAAACGGCATTTTCCACAGGTAAGGGACTGTATCAGTTTACTGTGATGCCGTTTGGTTTGTGTAACGCCCCCGCCACCTTTGAAAGATTGATGGAGCATGTACTAGGCGGCATGCCATGGCAGTCATGCCTGGTGTACCTGGATGACGTCCTGGTACATGCCCAAACGTTCCCCCAGGCAGTAGCTAATTTGGACCAGGTGTTCGGGTGCCTCAGACAGGCAGGGTTGAAGCTGAACCCGAGTAAGTGCACTTTGTTTGCAAGAGAGGTGGCCTATCTAGGTCACGTGATCGGCCGCGAGGGGGTAAAAACGGACCCAGACAAAATTAAAGCGGTAGAGGAGTGGCCCGCACCACGTACCATCAAAGAGGTGCGGGGATTTTTGGGACTCTGCTCCTACTACCGGCACTTTGTGGCGAAATTTGCGGAGTTGGCCCGTCCCCTCCACCCGCTTACGGAGAAGGGGACGCGATTTAATTGGACACGGGAGTGCCACGAGGCCTTCCAAAAATTGAAGGGGTGTCTGACATCCGCACCCCCTCTAGCGTACCCCACTAGCAACGGGGCATTTACCCTGGACACGGATGCGAGCCAGGAAGGATTGGGCGCAGTTTTGTCTCAGACACAGGAGGGCGTGGAGAGAGTGATTGGTTATTATAGTCGGGCCTTAAGTAGGCCCGAGCGAAATTATTGCGTCACTCGCAAAGAGTTATTGGCTATGCTGGCTGCCATGAACCATTTCCACCCGTACTTGTACGGGCGGAAATTTTTGGTTAGAACTGACCATTCCTCCTTGCAATGGCTCCTTCGGTTCAAGGAACCGGAGGGCCAAATTGCAAGGTGGTTGGAAAAGTTGCAGCAGTACGATTTTGATGTGGCCCATAGGGCCGGGAAGGCCCATGGTAATGCGGACGCACTCTCTCGGCGTCCTTGTCTGGGGGAAAACTGCAAATTTTGTGCGAGACACGAGGAGAGGGAACAATTGGGCGATTCGGACCCGACCCTCGTTGTCCGGGCAACCCGGGTGAGAGGGCCAATTTTGCCACTAACCGCGGACGAAGAATTTGGAGAGTTGGCTTGGAGCACGGCCCAGCAGGAGGATCCTGTTCTGGGGCCGGTGTTCCAATGGGTCAAATTGGGGCAAAGACCAAAGGGGGAAGAGGTCACCCCCCTCGGGGCACAAACAAAGGCATATTGGGCTCAGTGGCAGACCCTGGAATTGAAAGGCAACATCTTGTATCGCAAGTGGGTGGAGGTTCCCTCTGATAGAACTTCCTGGCTGGTGATAGTCCCTGACAAATTCAAGAACGTCATATTGCAACAGGTGCATGGTACCCGCCCCGGCGGCCATTTGGGCAGGACAAAGACAACATCGCGGGTACGCCGGAGGTTTTATTGGGTGAATATGGGGCGCGACATACAGGACTGGTGTCGGAGATGCGACGCCTGTACTGCCAAAAAGGGACCAGCACGGAGGATGAGGGCCCCCCTTCAATTACACCAGGTGGGGGCCCCCCTAGAGCGGGTGGCCATGGATATCCTAGGCCCACTACCCCGCACCCGCCTAGGTAATAAGTACATCCTCGTTGTGATGGACTACTTCACCAAGTGGCCGGAGGCCTACGCCCTCCCCAACCAAGAAGCAGGGGTGGTAGCGCAGGCCTTCGTGGAAGGATTTGTGTGCCGGCATGGGATTCCACAGGAGTTGCACACCGACCAGGGACGAAATTTTGAGAGCAAATTGCTAAAAGATGTGTGAAGTCTCCTGTCAATTCGGAAAACAAGAACCACGCCCTTGCGGCCCCAATCTGACGGGATGGTGGAACGGTTCAACAGAACATTGATACAACAACTGGCACTGTTCACCGCCACCCGTCAGGATGACTGGGACGAACATCTCCCTTATTTGCTTATGGCCTACCGAACCAGCCAGCACGGGGCCACCGCATGCAGTCCAGCGTTGCTTATGTATGGGCGGGAGTTACGGGCTCCAGCCGACTTGCTATGCGGTCCCGTGCCAGACACAGTGGTTAACCCGCCGAGGGAGGGGTACGCACGTCACCTAGAGGAAGGCATGGAGCTAGTCCATGCCTTCGCCCGCCGCCAACTCCATCTGGCGGGGGAAAAGATGAAGCGCAGGTACGACGACCGGAGCCAGGGGAGTCAATACGCTCCGGGGATGAAGATTTGGTTCTTTAATCCCCGGAGGCGGAAGGGAAGGTGCCCAAAACTCACCTCCCCCTGGCAAGGCCCAGGAGTCGTCCTGTCGCAAATCTGTGACGTGGTCATAAAGATCAAAATGGGGCCACGAGCCCTCCCTCGGATCGTCCACGCCGACCGGATAAGACCTTACACTGGCGAGCAGGCGCCCCCGTGGATTGCCTCGGCTTTAGATGCCGAGGCGGGACCCAGTACCTCTGAATAAGGGGGGCTTATTAGTGCCAGAGGACTGGGGGATTGAGGAGCGATAGGCCCGGTGGGTAAGGGTGGCATCCCTGCCACCCTTCCCATGGTGGGGGCAAAGGAGCAATAGCTTATGGGGTTGATGGCAGTGAAAACTAGCCCGGGTGGGTTAGGTTATATTGATAGGGCCCTAGAAGATGACATTAGGTAACGTTAAGTTTAGTTAGTGACTGATACCTGTAGTGGGGACGCAGGTAGATTAGTGTGGATTATAATGACGTGGGAGCGCAATAGTTTAAAGGGACGACTGGGAAGCGCAAGTTTCAGAGGGGAGTAGTTAGATGAGATGATGCTGTGTGAGAATTGAACAGGTGTGATTGCACAGGTGTGCAACTGGACAGGTGTGTGGAGCAGTGTGTGAGTAATGAGTGTTGTGGATCAGCGCGAATGCGCTTGGGGAGAGAAGGGTGCAGGTGGCACCAGGTGTGAGAGCACAGGTGTGCAGGTACAGGTGTGTGGAGAGAGTTGGAGTAAGTGGTACGAAGTGGTGTGCATGGTGCGAAGGTGTGAATGGGGGAAGAGTGGACCCCCATCACGGATACCCGGGGCGGGTAGTGTAAGTGTTAGGTAGAGGGTACAGGTAAATTGTGGTTGGATATTGGCATCTGTGGTGCGGTTGCAGAATGGTGTTGTGGATGGGTGCATTAGTGTTGTGGAAATGACTGGGCGTGTAGCCTGTTAGTGTGTGTAGTTGGTTGGGCACTCCACCACTGTGAGGATGTCGGCCAGGTGAGGCCGCAGGTGGGCTCTGGGAGCCGGTAGTTGTGAGTGGGTGCCTGAGGATCCCGGGTGTGGATCGGGCAGCCCAGTGCCAGAGAGGGCACCGAGTGGGGAGAGCGCCAGAGGGCCTTCCCCAGGTAGTTAGGTTAGGGTAAGGAGCAGGTAAGCTCGGAGGCAACTGCAGTGGTGGAGGTGTGCAGGTGGGTAGACCCACTGGGAGAGGTACACGCCACAGCCCAGAAATTGTGCGAGGGCACCGGGAGATGAATCGGGGGAGTGAGACCCCAAATTGAAAAGCACCACAGTTTGGCCAATGGGAATTGGTTTTTAGAACCCATAGTGTAAGAGGGCCAATGGGTTGGCCGGAGAAAGACCCCGGGTGGTGTAAAGTTGTTAAAGTCATTTAGGAAATAGTTAGGATTGATGAACCTGTCGCACCATACGCAGCCACTTACCTGTGGTGATGATGATGACTCCACACCTGTGTTTTCTTTGTTCTGTGTGCAGAAATGAGAATTGCTGTGAGGATTTGTGAGACGCATCACGACGTGGATGAGACATTGGGGTGATTCCATCTCTCCCTCCCTAGGAGGGACTGATGATGAATTGGTAATGGCAAATTTTGATGTGCAGTTGGAGATGTCAAATTTTGATGAGAGTTGAAAATGGCAAATTTGATTGGTTAGGAGGGAGAGAAGACGAATTTGGTATATGGGAGGAACGGGGAAGACAGTAGGGATGTTTGTTGATTTGTAAAGTAGATGTTTATGGGTAGTGTTGTGTTTTGTGGATACAGTAAGGGGTAAGGGAGGGGCCATGTAGGTTACCTGGTGGGGGGGGGGGCGTACGAAAGGAACGTACCTGTCTCACCTGGTTCCCATGTGCCCCCAGTGTGCATCACCTTGTATTGCGTGCACTTTTGCGCCCTTACCACCTTACTCACTTGTCTTCTTCTTTTGTCTCCCACCTCCGAGGATCTGGCTTTGGGGCAGAGAGAGAGGAGAGAGAGGTGCTGGCTTCGCAGTTGTGGGCCTGCACTTTCGCTGTTTGCTGCCTGGATCGATACACCATATGGACCGCAATGTTTGTGGCCACCCACCATGGACCGCAGTTCTTTTGCGGCCAAGCACCACCCGTGGAAGGACCTATGGGTCAACGTGGCACCTATGCCAAACAGGTGAACCACTCTTAGTTGGCCCCTGACGGCCACAATACAGAAATGGACGCGGTTGGCGCCTTTCTTTATTTTTCTAAGGAAGTAAGAAGGCCAAGTGCACCACACGAAGGCAAGACCAGCGGCAGAACATCGGCCGGCTGCGACACCACACAATGATCACTAAACATTTTATTGGTGCACCGGATGGTGCTCACTGTGTGATGGGGTGGTGCTTTTGATGCTTGGGAGGGGTGCTCTGCACATTATTAAAGGCCGTAGGCCACAGAGCACTCGTGGGTTGGTGTATCGATGCTGGCATGCGTGCTCTCTCTCTATGCATAACATCTGCATGTGTTCCTCCAAAAACAGGTCCTGGATCGTAGTGTAAATAGCAGCGTAGTCTTGTAAATAATGCTCCCTACCGGCTGAATGTTTAGTTTGCGAATTCTTTCCGGATTCGGTTATCCTGTGGGTGTGTTTCTGTGAGGAGAAGGGTGCAACGTCGCAGGGGGACATATTTACTCATTTGTGAACATCTGTAAAACTGTCGCACTCAGGGTAGAGTTAATAGTAGAGGGAACTACATCTGAGTGCCACACTAAAATAGGTAAAAATTTATCGGGTCGGGACGCCCCGAGGGTAGAGAAGGGTGCAATGTTGCGAATATGGAATTTGGCCTCCATATCCGCTTGTAAATATTCCCCTATTTCCCCAATACTCCCCAACTATCCCCAATCCCCCATTCCCTAGTCCCATTGCCTGTAAATAACACTCTGTAGAACCGACCTTCCCCTTTTTCCCCCATTAAATGTCGTGCCCAGGTCCACCGCATCTCACGTAGACAACTTTCGGACATCTTGCTAGTTATTCTTAGTCTATGTCAGTTAAGGACTCGTTTCCATTAATTCTGACTCTTCGTTGCACCAGAATGTGATTATATGACACCAGTAGTGAGTTTAGGACCTTCCCATACCTCCTCCCATCTTCTTCCCCAAACAACAACAACAACAACAACTACAACAACAGAGGGGCGCGGCGCGGGGGGAGTGTGCGTCCTCACACCGGCTCGGTTAGCCGCCATGACCATGCGCTCCACGGGGTTACCACGAAGGGGCTCCTTGTCAGCCCCTCGTCAAGGGCGGAGCCGGTAACCCCCCCCCCCCGCACGCACCCAATGAGAAGCGACGTGCCGATTCCATCTGGGGCGGAGCTAACGAGCCGAGGGCGTGTCACTCCCCGCCGGATATACGCGGCGACTTACCGGATGTGAGGTCAGATGCGCCTGAACTACGGAGAGCAGAGGAAGCCACCGCCACCCCCACCGCGACGATACCTCCCCGCATCTTTGGACCGGACCGAACCGGGTCGATTCTGCCCTGAGCCCAGGTGCACCTGGAGCCATCGATACCCGCCTTTCCTTGCCATCAATCCCCGTGTGAGTCAGCCTTGTCCCGTTTATCTGTCGTCTGTTGGGGTTAATATAAGTGTGTCTAAGTGCCTGTCTTTCTATGATGTCCCTCTTGTAGTTGTAATCTAACCTTCCGACCTAATATAACCTCCTCCGGAGGTCTTGAGAACTGAACCCTTGGTGTCGTGTCATTTGAATCCCAGCCGTAGTGTCCTTTTCCTCAATTGATCTAGCGTAGCGCGACTCGGCAACGTTCGAGTATAATCGGGTAACTTGTGCAGACGTGGTCATACCAAACCGCTCGGTAAACTAACATCCACCACCGCGTCTGTAACAATATATATATATATATCTCTATATATATATATATATCTCTATATATATATATATATATCTCTATATATATATATATATATCACTGTAGCGGTTACCACTGGATGTACATAATCGCCTTGCACCGGCCAGAACACGGCCAGACGCGCCTCTCCCGGGCATGCCCGGACTCACTGTTCCCGGGCACGCCCGAACCTCCTGGGCACGCCCGGTCTCGTCTTTCCCGGGCATGCCCGCTCTCGCCTTTCCAGGGCTCGCCCAGAGCGTCCGGGCATGCCCGCTATCGCCTTTCCAGGGCTCGCCCAGAGCGTCCGGGCATGCCCGCTATCGCCTTTCCAGGGCACGCCCAGAGCGTCCGGGCATGCCCGCTATCGCCTTTCCAGGGCTCGCCCAGAGCGTCCGGGCATGCCCGCTATCGTCTTTCCAGTGCTCGCCCAGAGCGCCCGGGCACGCCCAGCCTCGACTTGCCAGGCCGCAGCCAAACACGCCCGGGCAGGTCCAGACTCGCCTTTCCAAGGCTCGCCCTTGATACCCGGGCATGCCCGGTATAGCTTTTGCCGGGCAAACTTCCCGACATAAATGTGTATATATATTGTTGCCCGAAAAACGGGCTTGTCAGAATACCTGAGCTGTTTTGTTTCAATAAAGCAACTCGGACGAATTCCGTCTTTGGTCGCGTCAATTCTTTCGACTCGCGTTGGAGCGCAGTTCCTTCATCTCTATATATATATATATATATATCTCTATATATATATATATATCTCTATATATATATATATATATATATATATCTCTCTATATATATATATATATATATCTCTATATATATATATATATATATATCTCCATATATTGTCGCGATCCCGGCTGTGAAATGGTTCCCAGCACGGAATACGGACGTTAATGTCCGGGCTTCAAGTAGTCCACGGAGTGGACAGAGAGAACTCAATAAACACAATTGTGTTTTAATCGGCCTTCTAGGGGTAAGGCACGATGCTTTATTGGCTCGATCACAAAACCATGAAAGGTAACAACATGGAATAAACTGCACAAAGCCTGCAGGAACTGTCGGCAACAGACGCTCCAAACAGGACGCAGGTAAGATCACTCGCGGCTCCAATCGACGATCTCCGGGACTCGGAGGGTAACAGGATGGAATTCACCGCACAAGGCCGGCAGGAACGGTCGGCCAGCAGCTCCAACACGAAGCAGGCAATCACTCGCGGTTCCAATCTACGAGATCCGGGAATCACTCGTTCTCTTCCGGAGTTACTCGCTCGTAAAATACCGAACTGTAATCGACCAGCCCAACTCGGCTGTCGTGAGGATTCAAGGAAAGCCCTTTTGAGATTTCCCACTCCGAGCCTTCGAGCCGCGTCCGTTGCATAAGATGGCGACCGCGCTCTCTCGACTCTCCACCAATCACGTGCCGAAATCGCCTCCCGATCGCGTGAGGCTCCAAGGAGGCCACGTCACGCGGTGGGCGGGGCACCAAATCTGGGTGAGAACAGGTGGTTTCACCGGTGGTTTCTCACAGTCCTCCCCCCCTAAGTAAAAACCCCGTCGAATAGACGGCGTTTTTAAAACCAGTATTTGTAGTAGGTGCAAATCACATGGCAAGATGATGGCGGTAATCGCTAACAGGCAATTAACGCAATTAACAATTATTAACACTTATTAACAACAATAACGCAACAACGCAACAATACAACGCAACGCAATAGCGCAACAATAACGCAATTATTAACGCACAGGCAATTAACAGGCATTAACAGGTTAACAATGAACCAGTTTGGTTTTTGTTTTTTTTCACACACAAATTTTAACACCATACACCACATTAATATCTACCCTACAAGAGTTACACTTCACACAAAGCACAATAGAGAGGCAAGGGGGCCAAACTCAAGTTGGGGGAAGCGTTGACAGGAAGGAAACGGGCCGAGACCTAGAGCGGTGGGTACTCCTCCGGTGTCGAGAACAACAGTCATATGCGTAATGACCCCTTTCACCGCACTGGTAACATCGATCGTTCGGGTCGAAAGGCCTGCGGACCAAAGGGCGTCTGAAACGAGGCCGCCGCGACATGCCATTCGACATCTCGACGCACACACGCGATCCGCAAATTAACCTTCCATCAAGGGCTCTGACCGAATCTTCAGCATCTCGTGGCTCTTCAAACTCAACAACTGCAAATCCAGGTGGGTTTCGAGCAACCCATACGTTGCGGAGTGGTCCGTAATGTTCGAAGACCCTCCCTAGCTCGGCTTTCGCTGCTCCATTGCCCAGGTTTCCCACATATACCTTAGCATTAGCGTTCCTGCTGAATCGCGACATGGCAGGAGCGGTCCCTGAGGAGCACGGCACCTGAGGGTGGCTTGACGGGAGGCTCGGGTGGACTTCAGCTGACGCAACGTCACCGTCGGGAACTGGAGTCGAGGCGCTAGGCTCCTCGGGCCAGAGTGAAGATATGTCTGACTCCGCCACTCTCTCCGCCTGTTTACTCTGGGATCTAGTGACCCCCCCACAGGTCAGAGTCAATGACTCCTCCCTGGCCATGGCATCATTGCCAATCAGCAAGGAGACCCCGGGTATCGGGTAGTAGGGTACCACCACACAGGTCACTGGACCCTTAAAAATGTCACTCCGGACCTCGAGGAGGGCAAGGGGATACCGGCCAAGAACCCGGTCAATGCCCCGAAGGAGGGTATACTCGCCGGTATAACGCATCTGAGAGGCCGGAACTACCCCCGCCCGGAGAACACACCGTGTCGCCCCAGTATCCCGAAGGTATTGGGCCTCAAACTTCAGCATCGAATCAGGGCCACCCACTAAGGCTGTCCCTGAATAATCCTGGTACAGTGGATGAATGGAATTAGCCTCGGTGGCAGTGACCTCGGTCACCGATGCCACCGTCGTGTGCGAGGGCCCGGCGGATGAGCTCCACTGATCTCCCTCCGACTTAACAGGAGGGTTGCCTCGGTAGGCCGGACTAGCGGGATTAGAGAAGCAGCGGTTTTCACCGTGCCCCACGCGTTTGCAGAAATCGCACCAGGGCCCTGCCCTGGTCTGCGGCTCGCGACCGCCACCAGTGGAGGGCATCGGAGAACCCCTCCCCTCGATCCAGCCGCCGGGCAGACGGGGGGCGGTCTTGATCGCAGACTCCTCCGTCTTACGACGCGACTGCGTGACTTGCAGCATTTTGCACGCCGAAACATGTTTATCAATAAGGTTGACGCAGTCTGCCAAGGAAACAGTGTCTTTGTCGACAAGAAACAATGCTAAGTCAGGCGGAAGCTGTTGATCGATACGGTAACGCACCACGAGTTCCGCAACCGCTTGAGGTAACTCAACCTTGCTCCCCTTGAACCATCTCTGCAGCTGTTCCAACAAGGCCCGCGAATGTTCCTCATAGGTTTGACTGGACTCACGAGTCCAGCTGAAAAAATTTCTCCTATAAATACATGCGGACACCGCATAGGCGTTCAAAATCTCGGCCTTCAATGCCCTGTATTTGTTTGCGTCCTCGGTTGCCATCCTCGCATATACCTCCCTCGCCTTCTCAGATAGATGGCTCACAAGATGGCCGACCCACAAGCTCTCATCAATGCCACCGGCATCCAACAACTTCTCCGCCATCTCCAGATACGCTTCTGGCTTCGTGTCTCCCGTCCAGTCCGGCAAACGAACATGAACAGTTTCCGGGACTCTTGCAGCAGACCCCTCTGCCCACGGTCGTTCAGTCAACATTCGCAACTCATGCTCTCTGACGTGTTCAGCTTCTGCTGCTGCCTCTGCTGCTGCCGCACGCTCTCTCTCTCTCTCACGCTCTCTCTCTGCTCTGCTCTCTGCTGCTGCATCTCTCTCTCTGCTGCCGCAGCACGCTCTGCCTCTGCTGCTGCCGCACGCTCTCTCTCTCTCTCACGCTCTCTCTCTGCTGCCGCACGCTCTGCCTCTGCCCTGTCATTCTCCCTGTTATACATGTCAAGTTGTTGAACCGGAGTCAGCCCGGTCCAGAAGGGCGAACGCATGCATTTAGTCATGATGGAATCGCTTCCTAACATATCGGGTTTAGTGACTGGGTCAAGGCTGATTGCGTCGCTCGCATCGCCACCCACGCGACTGTCAACATGATCAGGTTGAACTCTCACTTCTCTGGTCGACATAGCTTGGCTACGAGTTATCATAAGACAAGGCACAAAACACAACGCTCAAACACAACGCTCTGTTGGGGAAATACGACACGAACTACACAATATCACCACCGCACATCAAATTGCCAATGAGAAAAATACCACGTACAAATACTCACGTTTTTTTTTGTTTTTTTTGTCGGTTGTTTGGAGGGATCCGAAGCTATTCACTTATTCGGCAGTGAAGCACCACCAAGACAGCGTCCACGGCGAGAAGGCTCCTCCAAGACAGCGCCCGCTGGCGAGAAGGCTCCTCCAAGACGGCGTCCGCTGGTGAGAAGGCTCCTCCAAGACCGGCGTCCGCTGGTGAGCAGATGCAAAGAAGATGCAGATGCAGAATTCCCGTCTCAATTCGAATGTCTCTTACTTGAATGATCCCTAGGACGAGCAAACCCATTTGTCGCGATCCCGGCTGTGAAATGGTTCCAGCACGGAATACGGACGTTAATGTCCGGGCTTCAAGTAGTCCACGGAGTGGACAGAGAGAACTCAATAAACCAATTGTGTTTAATCGGCCTTCTAGGGGTAAGGCACGATGCTTATTGGCTCGATCACAAAACCATGAAAGGTAACAACATGGAATAAACTGCACCAAAGCCTGCAGGAACTGTCGGCAACAGACGCTCCAAACAGGACGCAGGTAAGATCACTCGCGGCTCAATCGACGATCTCCGGACTCGGAGGGTAACAGGATGGAATTCACCGCACAAGGCCTGCAGGAACGGTCGGCCAGCAGCTCCAACACGAAGCAGGCAATCACTCGCGGTTCCAATCTACGAGATCCGGGAATCACTCGTTCTCTTCCGGAGTTACTCGCTCGTAAAATACCGAACTGTAATCGACCAGCCCAACTCGGCTGTCGTGAGGATTCAAGGAAAGCCTTTTGAGATTTCCCACTCCCGAGCCTTCGAGCCGCGTCCGTTGCATAAGATGGCGACCGCTGCTCTCTCGACTCTCCACAATCACGTGCCGAAATCGCCTCCCGATCGCGTGAGGCTCCAAGTCCAAGGAGGCCACGTCACGCGGTGGCGGGGCACCAAATCTGGGTGAGAACAGGTGGTTTCACCGGTGGTTCTCACAATATATATATATATATCTTATATATATATATATATATATATATATATATATATATATATTTATATATATATATATATATATATATATATATATATAATATATATATATATATATATATATATATATATATATATATATATATATATATA